>NW_018405896.1:481765-548048 GCF_002113885.1 Mizuhopecten yessoensis
CAATACATACAATACATACAATACATGCAATACAATACATACAATACAATTCCAGCAATGTACAAACAGTATGGAGAGTGTAACCAATTAAGTGAATTGGTTTCTTTTTACATTTGCTGCTTTTATATATTTGGCCGAATTGACTTTTGTTTGTTTGTTATTTACATTTAAGGTCATTGGAGTGTATTGATAAACGGAAACAGGAAGTACATCCCTTGTTGAAAATCCAATGTAGGGAGACAGTATCACAATTTCCGCAAATTCTAATGTTTAATATTAAACTGATGAATATTGTATGTTTAATATTGACAATACAGTGTGTTCTCTCAATATTAAAGTATTTCAAAGCAATCCAGGCATTCATTCAGGTGTTTTTTTTATCAATGAGTCACATGTGTCAATTTTTTTGTACTTCAGGAAACCGGCTACCTATTTCACTACTGTGAAGTTTTTCAAGAACGATAGCTCTTACCTGCAATTACTATGTGTATATGGTTTTATTATAAAATGCCAATTTTTAATCGTTTATAGATAATTAATTTTACACAATTTCAGCGTTTTTGGAATTGATATACATTAATGCAATACTAATCTATGTCAGTATCATTTTGATTGACATTATTTTGCAAAACATTGCGTGTTTCATTTTTTTTTCAAAATTCACTCATTTTCACATAGATTTCCATTTAAAATCCTTACAATTCTGACAACCTATATTTTTTTTGTGGCAGAAATTTTTCTTTACTTCAAAGCAATATTACTAGAAAATTTGAAGAAATTCTACTGAGAAATGGCGACACAATCCTATTACCTTAATCACTTTTATCATTTTAAACATACTTGGTGTTTTTACATCGAAACTTTTCAAAAAGTTAACAGGCAAATCCGAATAACATGGACATTTCAACATAAAATGAAACTCATCTTCAACATCATTTAAATTACATACAGTACACAAGCCTCTAAGACTACTTCCAATATTTGACATCCACCTTTTTCTATATTTAAATTATGAGCAGATATCCCAATTTTTGTTATTTCTTTCAAATATTCTCTAGTTAACGGTTTTCTTAAGCAACGTTGTAAATCAAACTGGTTATAAAGATAGATATAGATATATCCGTTTGAAGATGTTCTTATACTTTGCATTCTTGTACATATATATGTATCAATAAGTCTTTATCTAATAACATCATACAAAAATGTAACACATATCATCATTTATTTCTGTTTCCCATATGTAACCTAGGCCAGTTCTATATACTGTAAATCATTTTTCATGTTCAAACCCCATTTATCCTTATTCTCTAACACATCTTTATAACATGCTTGCAAAATACAATTATTAGTCCTCTTTAACTTAATCCAATATTTAATAATTCTTAACTTTCTTACCAATGACAATGGATACCTCCCAAGTTCTAAATAAATCATAATATTACAAGTATTTTTCTTACGCCCAGCAGTCGTTTACAAAACAAAGTATGATTTTTTTTCAATATATGGGTGTTTATGAAAGACCAATATTTCAGAACCACAGCCTAGAATGCTGTTTACATACGTATCAAAAACTGATAATTGAGTTTCAATATTAAAATAGTTTTTTCCGACATACATTCATAACTGAGAACAAAGCATTTCTACCCTGATCTGCATTTTTTTGTTGTGTTTTTTTTCTTCTAAAGGTTCCATTGTAATTGAGTAAGATTCCTTGGTACTTAAATTCAGTCACAATTTCAAGTTGGCGACCATTGTATTTCCAACATTCATTATTTTTCAAAATACTCCCATTTCGAAACACAAAAATTTTGGTTTTATCCGTATTGACTGTTAGATTCGAATTTTTTGTGAATGATTCTAAAGAGTTGAACATATCTTGCAGACCCTCTGGCGTTTCTGAAAAATATCACCATATCGTCTGCGTACATCAAAAGGAACAAATAAAGTGTTTGAATTTCTATCGACTGACAGCTGTCAATTAAAAATTGCATTTCGCAATCATTAACATATAATGAAAACCATAATAATAAACCATTATGCTTAATACAACACTTAACACTACAATACAATGACCTTATTAGCTTAAATAACCTCCCATCAATGTCTTCTTCTATCAATTTGAACCACAAGTATAGTCTATCGACGAACTCAAAAGCCTTTGTATAATCAATAAAGCAACAATACGACCTTTGTTTTACGTTTTAGAGTGCGGTTAATCAGAGACTGAGAAGCACGTGAGGACACATACTACACAACTTTATGACGCTAGTATAGTTACGTCTAGGAACGAGTCTGGCGCCTGTCTTACGACAAACAACATAAAACATAGGAGAAATACAAAAAAATAATAATAACGTTTCAAATATCTTATACTCTGTAGCATTAGACTAAGTTACCTTAGTATCACATAAAACAAGCTAGATGGTTATATTAGAAATAAACTTATGGCACGGATCAGCAGGAGAACGGTTTGTACAGTGACCATGTCACAAAACCCTGACAGCGTAACAATAAAGAGAAGGCGGGGATATTTACAGACATCGTGTTAGAGGATATTTACAGACATCGTGTAAGAGGATATTTACATGCATCGTGTTAGAGGATATTTACATGCATCGTGTTAGAGGGTATTTACAGGCATCGTGTTAGAGGATATTTACCGACATCGTGTTAGAGGATATTTACAGACATCGTGTTAGAGGATATTTCTGGTCGTCATGTAGGAGGATATCTACAGACATCGTGTTAGAGGATATTTACAGACATCGTGTAAGAGGATATTTACATGTATCGTGTTAGAGGATATTTACATGCATCGTGTTAGAGGATATTAACAGACATCGTGTTAGAGGATATCTATGGTCGTCATGCAGGAGGATATTTACAGGCATGGTATTGGAGGACATTTACAGACATCGTGTTAGAGGATATTTACAGACATCATGTTAGAGGATATTTACAGATATTTTGTTGGAAAGAGAAGAACCAGGAGACAGGACCTGGGTCGGAGGTTGGATAGAGAGGGGAGGGGTTGGTAGTTAGTCAAATCTTCCCGATCTTATCAGGAAAAGCTGTGCAGCCTTGGCTAGTTTCATATTAACATTTGGTGAGATGTTGGGGTCACCTTTACAAAGAATATCTACATGTACGTTTATGTCGCCTTCGTACCATTCTAATTCGGTAATGAGTGTTCTTCGTAAATTAGAATACAAAGGACAAATAACGAAAAAATGATAACAATCTTCACAGGGATGCCACACCCGCAATCAGCTGAACCTATTATATTTGCTCTGAAAAGATCGTAATTGAATGAGCTAGCTCAATTTCTAAGACGACAAAGGAGTATATTTAATTTTCTGGGTCCATAGTCTACGAAATGCTTGCTAAACAAATTATTTACTATCATAGACTTTTTTACGTTAGACTTGAAAGAATTTAGTGAGGGTGAGTTTCTTAGTGTTGTTCAAGTTGTTCCGAATTCTTATGTGGAAGGAAAGAAAGAAAGTTTTGATAGTTGTAAACGGAAGTGCATTTCGCAAATTATATGGAGCTATATTTCAATATACATTGGTAATAAGTCAGTAAGAAATCCAGGTGCCATGTTATTTACTATAGAATAAAACAAGGAAAGTTTCCGAGCAACATTTATTTTCGAAAGGGGTAACCATTCGGTTTCTTGATCTAAGATTTTTTTAGTGAATGTGGGCAGCCCTGTGACTATTCTTGCAGCTTCTAGATGGATTTTTTTCTAGTAACAGGGCAGTTGTTTCACCGCAGTGAGTTATAAATGTTTAATACACTGCAATGTACGTTATAGATTAGGATATCAAAGTATGATATCAAATGTAATACAATGTAGTGGAAGGTTTTATTTGATATCCTTTGTATTTTGTATTCTCATTGCTAGTATCCCTTCATATGTTTTTGTTCAAAGCAACACTTTCTGTATTCCATGGTATGTGTACGGTGCAAAATATTAATGTTCATTATATATGCTTGTTGACTTATATGTAGACTTGTTCGCTTGATAATTGTCGACTTGTTGATAAATTACTAAATATGTCAACAAAAATAAATCGACTTATTAAAGTAAACAAATCTAGTTAAATGTCAACAAGCATATGCTAATTATATAGACTTAATCAGTGTCGACATAGTTTTAGTAAACTTCTGAAAGAAGTCGACAAGTTTTTTGTTGACCTGTGAAATTGAATATCAATAAGGCGACAAAAGTGAAGTAAACAAATCTACCTATAAGTCAACAAGCATATGTACATTATATAACTTAATTAAAGTCGACATCACTAGCTCAAGATTATTTAAGTGAACACATTTTTGTCAACTTCGTATGAACATGTAATTTTGTTTCACGTTTACATATTGCATTAAATCTCATAAAGAAGACAACAATTACCAAGTAAACCATGCCACATATGCATCGACAAGTTTACATACATTAAATTGACATAATAATATATAAAACAACACGATTTAATTTTGTTGAATTAAATTATGACGGGCATCATTTTAGGTAACGTAGTAAAAAAATCGAAATATTTAAGTTGACATTTTTAATGAAATATCAACAAATATAGACATAAAAGAAATAAACAAATTTACATATAAGTCAACAAATATATATATGACTTACATAGACATAATAACAAGTCTAGACCCTTATACGCCACCATATCTTTTTTTTAAATGTCACGCAGGGAAGAATGTCATATTTTTACATATTTATATACGAGACGCAGATTTCAGCGAGCAAATTACAGCGCGTTCGACAGTACTCATCTAACCAAACGGCATTATAGCTTCATAAGATGTGTTGTATTGTATACGTATTATAACGGAAGGATGCAGTGCAAATGTAAATACAGATATATATGTAAAATTATATTGATGTTTCTTTTTAATTCAAATTCGATGAGATGGCCCTTTGTTTGGTATTCCTGATTCCCATAGCCTACCGAAAAAGCTACGTTGTAATCGCATCTGTTTTGTCGAGATGTACTTGACTGAGACATACGTAAGGTTTCCTGTTATTAATGGTATGTTCTATTTTTATAAAAGATGTTATGCCTCATTTCCTGAAAAGACAAAGATGGAAAGCTTGTACGATATGGATGATAGTTTCTCTCGGGATTACAATTTTTTTTTCTCTGTAGTAAACATTCACAGCAGCTGTCAAATAATATTACGAACAAGGTCGTATTAAGTGTAAATACGTATTGCCTGTCATCCTCATACCCCTCATATAACACAAGGTTCACAGTAATCCAGCTACATTGTATATAAATCACCCGAACAGTCAGATCAACAGTTTCCTACCCACACCTAAATCATTTACAAAACGAAATTAATCAATGTCACGGAAAAGCTTCATTTAGTCGCTGTAGCGTTTGTAGAACCCGAGACAAATCCGTACAAATTCCTACTTCAATCGCATTGATTGTCAAACAAAACTGACGGAATCAGATATCCGCTATCGATCTTATTAATAGAAAACACCAACTTTCCCTGAAAAAAAGACATAAGTGATAAAATGATTCTATCTTTAACCTTAGTCTCTATACCTTGAGTCTCCAAAACCTTAGTCGTGTCAATAAACGTACTCTCTAAATCTTACTGCCAACATAACCTAGATATCTCTACCTCAGTCTAAATGACCTAAGTCGATCTACTTTAGTCTAATTGTTAAGACATAATAACATAAACTTTGTCTACCTAAATAATTACAACCGTAGCCTTTATATTTTTCCTCAATAGCCGTATTCATTTTGCCTTAGTCTCAAGAACCGAACTCTCGATAATCTTAGTCGCTCTCTTTTGGTCGTAATAATCTTAGTTGCCATACCTTGTCTTCAATATCCTAAGTCGTCTCGATTACCTAAGTCTCTCTACCTCAACCGGGTTGTCTGTATTTTAATTTAACGTTTTCGGGAATAAATCCTGGTTGACCTGTAAATGTTTATCCATTGCAAGGTTTTGTAAAGGCTCGCCTGAAAGCAGGATCAAATTAAAAGATCCGACCTTATTTCATAAACGAACAACTCTAGGCCAACCAGTTTAACCGTTTGGATCGCGATAATCGAAAGCGGCCCAGGTCTAAATAACCTAAGTCTCTCAACCTTAGCCTCTCAACCTAAGTCTCTTTACCTTGGTCTCACTAATCTTAGCCTCTCAACCTTAGTCTCTCAACCTAAGTCTCTTTACCTTGGTCTCACTAATCGTAGCCTCTCAACCTTAGTCTCCCAACCTAAGTCTCTTTACCTTGGTATCAATAATCTTAGTCTCTCAACCTAAGCCTTTTTACCTTGGTCTCAATAACCTTAGTCTCTCAATCTTAGTCTCTAGACCTAAGTCTCTTTACCTTGGTCTCAATAACCTTAGTCTCTCCACATTGGTGTCAGTAATCTCAGTCTCTACTTAGTCGAAATGACATAAGTCTTTAATTAGTCTCAGTGATGTTAGTCTTCACTGCTGTGTGATGGACTGACCATATTACCCACTTAGAGTGTGCAGTCGTTAAGTGCTGATGGACGAATCTGAACATAGATTGTCTCTCACAAACTGACTTTTCGTTAGGATTGTAATTTGATCATAAAATGACGAGTTTATTACAATACTTCTATGCATGCTTTGTAATTATAGAGCCGTAAATACTTTTATCTTGTCTAACGAGTTGGTGTTCGTATCGTCTACAAAACATTGGAAGCACATATTATCTGTTATGCCAGATTTCAGGTTTAAAAATAAATATTTTTCCATTGAAAATGCTGAGCAATATAATTGAGAACCTTCTAATGTAATTCCTTGGTAATATGTTCAAACGTACCTTCGGATAAGCTTATGTGGATCAAACTATTTAAAATATCCTGAAAAACCACCTAGCTGCGGACTTTCAGTTCACCTTTAATTGACTGTTGAGAGGTCCGACATATGTTGCAGTGTGAGCTGGCTAGATTGATTTCTGTAATTAGCAGGGTAAGTGACGGAGCTCGAGTCATACAGTCAAACTAGCTGATGAATTTAACTGTACAGGATTCCACTGGGAAGGTTTATCGACAATAATCACTATCGATTTGTATACTTCTAACCTTAACATTTTTCTTAGCCATTGATTGCGATAGATATTCTGTAGCGGCACGGCTACTGTGGCTGAGGAATAGAGAAGCATTTCTTCTCTATCACCTTATCCCCGTCTTATCTTACAATACTCATTACAGTAATCAGCAGAATAAATACAGTTGTGTCACTTGATTGACCAGGCAGACTAGGTTTGGTAGTTACAGCAGACAATTGGATAACATAATTAATTGGTAAAGCACGTTCTGTTATTACGGCGGCGATCATGCTGACATTGGACTGCCCACTTAGTCGACCTGATCCCTATAGCCAGTGCTCCAGACAGATTCACTGCCAATTGAATCACTGTTTATCTGCGATTGCGATAATTTGTATTTGTTTTTTAGATAGTCGGACAACTTTTACAACGAAACAACCGCTTATTTTTTTTTTATCTAGCTACATAACGAACCGATAAAACAAGAATTAGAAGGGTGACCAGGTAAATGCACTCACAGTTCAAGTATCTACGTGATTAAATTCCAAAGACGATATTTAATAAAGAAGAAATACTGCAACATTACAAATGGTCAGTGAGCCTTTAGCTGAACCATCCTGTGGTCTTTGGTGCCGATATTGCGTGCATGGCTAATTATGGAGTCCATTACCACCAAAATGTGGAAGATGAAATACTTTGTCGTTTATATCAGGATATTAGAGAGGAGTTGAATGTATCTATACATAATGCCATAGATATTTTTAGCAGTCCAATTATATTTATATGTTTATAGATTTTGACCTTCCTCGATAGACATTGAGACACATACTTTTTAGGTATTGCCATTGTGATCTCAACTATAAATGTTCATTACTGCATTTAATCAGGAATTTTCATGAGATTAAAATTGGATATGATACAACGCCGACCGGAGATTATCTTCACACATTACCCGAGCTATTGATACCAAATACTACCATGTCGGGGTTTGAGTTGAATGACCCCTAACCTTTGTCACGTAAGGGTCATTTTGTTAAGTGATGGTGTTCCGGTCACGAGATAAATAATTCACGTCAATTAGCTGAGTATGCGATTGTCTTAACTAAGTAAAAATTAAATCGCTCTATCAACGAGTCACCACGAGACATCTTTATTGTCATATACATATACAGTGTACATGTACACAACTGTTACTTATTTTTCAATCAAAAGTGTACTGTAAAAGCTATGTACTGAGAAACAACGAGGGCTTAGGCTACTTTTGTGTATAGACTGGATTGTCTGCTTAGTTCCGCTTCTCTCCGCTCGGCTACGCTCTTTGATACTTAAAAGTCAAGGCCACCATCAGGTGCACTGACTGCTCATTACAATGGTTCGGCTTCGAATTCTCTCTTTCTTACATTCGAAACGTGTCTGGGATGAAGCATCGGCAGGAATTGAGAAGCATTCAGCACGGTAAACGTATTGAAATCATTTTGAAAACGTTAAATTTCAAACTTGATGGTTTCTTACATGTAGGTCGTATCAACTAAGGAATGATATGTTGTAGATTGTAGATTTGACCGCCAAAATTAGCAGACACACCTTTGTAAAGAAATATCCCCCTGTTGGGAAATGTTTGCAAATCCTAAAACGGCAGTTGTATTTTCGAAGCGGAACCAGGCAGAGAGTAGAAAACCCACTACAGGCAATCAGATATATAATTGTGAGTTTTTTTTCAAACATCCGGATCACTTTGCCGTGGATTAGTGCCATCATTGACATTCAAAGTGAGGTGGTCGGGTGGCGCAGTGGATAGCGAACTTACCTTTCACCAAGGCGGCCGGGATTCGATTCCCCGATCGGACGTGAAAAGGTATGGGGTCACCTGCCCAATCACGTGAGTTTTCTCTGGGTACTCCGGTTTCCTTCCTTATTAAGATCCCGCGCGCGCTAATATCTGGGCCAACATCTGATTAATATGATTTGTAAAAACTTATGTCATAATTGTTGTAAAAGAAATGTTTATATATTGAAAGTGAGGCGGATTAACATTGATTTCGGGGTCACGCTATTGTTAATGACGCCATTTCAAGACGCGTCGGGGTCATTAGGAGTCAATGACGTCATCTTTTAGATGCAGTATAGCTAAAGATTGTTAAGGTTTATTTCACAGACGTGATAAGCCTCACGCCGTAAGAACTACACGTACACGGTGTTGGTTGGTGTTACTCCTTAAATGTCTCTTTCCTCATGGTCAAATTGCCCTCTTGTCTGCCATTGTTGATTACTGCGCATGTCAACAGGACAAGATGAACACACAGGCTACGTCATTGATCACTGGGGTCTTAATGACACCCTCCTGGTCCCTATAATTATCTTGGGTTGTCGTACGTTTGACTCTAGGCTGTAAATTCCAATCATCTTGGTTTCCTTTTAAGCGTCTCTTGGAGTGAGGCCGAGTTCAAACTCGCGATATTACGTTTCTCAGTGCGTGTTACATTGTATGAGAGACTTCCAGGAACTATCTAGTTGAGGGAGAAGTTTGTAAGTATTGCAGCAGTCATACTGTGTGAGTGGTATTATAAGTCAGTAGGTTGATACCGTTCCGTGACAACAGATACATCAAGAGGTCTGTTTGTTCTCGAAACACCGGTGCTGATATTGATCGTACGAAGGAGTGAAAACGACCAGTTTGATCTGTATCGCTGGTGATGAACCGCGTTTAACGAAGGTGATAGCGAGATAGGGGCTACATGAGTGGGACGTGACAGGCAGAACAAAGATAGAAAGATGGAGAAAACAGATAATGCGGACAAATCAAGATGAAAGAGAAATCACATGGAAAGACCGTCTTGGATCAGCTTCACTAAAACAGCACTATAGGTGGTCTGGGAAATAAAAATAAAATGATAATATTCAAATGCAAGATAAAAGTTAATGGCTATTGTATTTAACTGAAATATGAGTGATATTGGTGCACATGTTTGCATGAGTTGCCATTAATGGCTGGTGCAGTGTGTAGGCTTCCGTGATATAGCCGATAGGAATCGATTACCTAATCTCAACCCGAAACCTTATTGTTGATGTGTTTCAATCTTTAATCACGCCACGAAAACGGTGAAAGGACGCAGAACGAGATAAACAGCATATATAACAATAATATGTGACATTGTTTCTGCGACAGTGTGTCATTTTTGGTATATGTTAGCGTGCGTTGTTAATAAATATCTTTTGTTTGCTCGTTTTTAAAATTAACAGTCCGTGTTCAAGTAAGTGTCTTTCTCTGCAAGTTTCATTTTATATAGAATTCTGCTCTTGAACAAATAAATTGTCTTGTAAAACCAAAAATTATGTTGTAGAATGTTTATGTGTGACGTTCCGATGACTAGTATGATGCGTAAGTATGACCAGTGAAGCGTACGAGCATTGAGAAAATCGACGTCGGTGTACGAAATGACGAATCGAATCGACAAATCGATTCGGCTACTCTTTGTTTAATCGACGTCGATTTTATATTGCAAACTCGTACATATTTTACACCTTTGCGTACAAACGCCTCAGTGATCATTTGTCTGACGAAGGTGACAAGGTACGTAATGTACTAGTCATCAAAACGTCACAAATAAACAGTTACTGGTTGTGCTACATAACCTTTCTACAATCCATTCCTACCACCAGAAGAAACTGTTTACACAAGTGATATCGTTAAAATAAATTTCGTATCAAATGACGACAGGACAACCATCTCATGCATTGTTAGCGTCTCAAGGATCCCCACTGAAAACACTGTAAATAAGTAGTGGACACAGTGTCTTCCCGGCTATGATTGAAGCTTTGATAAATAATTCCTGAGATGAAAACCCTACCGTCCGGGACCTTCATGAGATACACTAGTGACAAAGATGAAATACACGAAATATAATCGTCACCGGGGCTAGCCGAGATTTGAACATTGGACTTCAGATTATACTATCGCTCTACCTAATTGTACTACCGGGTCAACGGAAGTGTTCTGGTCAAAGTGCGCTACAGTCATATCCAAGCGGGCGGAAGTGAAGGGGGAGGGGCTGTAGGGACAGGGATTCTGAAACACATTACCCTACACTAGGTTATACACCAAACAGACACATATGAGAGTGCCACGTGTTTCCTGTGCCACAAGTGGATCCACCATTTTCCATTTTTGAAATTCTGATTACATGTGCACCTTTCATCCTTTGTCAATGTCCGGGCGTTGTTGTCAATGTTCGGGTGTTGTTGTCATCGTTCGGGTGTTGTTGTCAATGTTCGGGTGTTGTTGTCATTGTTCGGGTGTTGTTGTAATTGTTCGGGTGTTGTTGTCAATGATCGGGCGTTGTTGTCAATGTTCGGGTGTTGTCATTGTTCGGGTGTTGTTGTCATTGTTCGGGTGTTGTTGTCAATGTTCGGGTGTTGTTGTCAATGTTCTGATGTTGTTGTCAATGTTCGGGCGTTGTTGTCAATGTTCGGGGGTTGTTGTCAATGTTCTGATGTTGTTGTCAATGTTCGGGTGTTGTTGTCATCGTTCGGGTTTTGTTGTCAATGTTCGGGTGTTGTTGTCAATGTTCTGGTGTTGTTGTCAATGTTCGGGGGTTGTTGTCAATGTTCTGATGTTGTTGTCAATGTTCGGGCGTTGTTGTTATTGTTCGGGTGTTGCTTTCATACATCAGGGATATGTTTGACAGTCACGTGCCACATAAAATGTATCATTAATGATGTACAACTTGTTTTGGGGTTTGGGATATCAACATTTACGGTACACAAGTCCTTCTTTTCTCTGATTATACAATCCACTTTATAACCATGTCTACTGAGCGTATATACTGCATGCAACTAATAATTCTATAATGGAAATGTTTTATTTATGTTTTGGTGTAACCGCCTTATCCACATAACCGTTTCACTCAAGGACAGTGACTACTCGGTCTAAAGCCGCAAAGGATACAAGCCTGTCTTAAGAGTCTCAAGATCTAGAAAAATGGAAATTGGTCGGCGATTTTCCCATTTGTCTGATACCGGCTATATACCATTTGTAACGATAGTGAAATCTAACAATGGCGGGCTCACTGGTCCGCTATTACTATGCGTGACACATGGCCGTATCGGTCTCCTTTTCTACGGTAATTAGAAAGTCCCTCTCGGACAAGGTCGACACTCGGTATAAACCGCCTAAAGTGAAATAACACATTACACTACAATTCACTTTATCAGTTTTCAACAAGGACTGTTAAAGACAGTGACGAATGGTATGACTAACAGACAAAGACGGATACGGTCGTAACGATTCCGGGATATGGCTTATGTCACCATCGTTGAGACCGATCATTCGGATGTGACATTCTTTTTATGCAACAAACACCTAGTTTAGTTTGATTCATTTCTTACTGACATAGTTCTGAGTGTTTTAAATTTGATAAAAAAACAGGCATGTGGTTAAAAATTAGCTAAATACTGTCTAGGAGATGGAGTATCATCAAAACAGTTAGTTTAGGAATGTTCGTAGACAACGAATGTTCCCTGTGCTTTTTTCTCAAGCGGAAGTTAGTATAGTGCTACACTTTGTATATTGCCAACGCAATTACTATTTACAAACTTTATTTATTTTACAACAATTATGAAACACGTTGGTTCAACTTAATTTAATCACTCTTGTTGGCCCGGATGTTAGCGCGCGGGTGCGTGGGTGAAAACTCACGTGGTCGTGCATGTGACCCCATACCTTTTCATGTCTGATCGGGGAATCGAACCCCGGTCTCCTTGGTGAAAGGCAAGTGCGCTATCCACTGCGCCACCCGACCAACCGCAATCAGTAGGCAACACATACATTAATGTATGTTAACGTACACCAAATCAGAAGTCGTCTCAATTCATCTATCAGGGGAGGCAACCCATGTTAAAGACAGTCGTTGCATCTTACATTTAACTACATTTATGATGCAGGGAAATTCGATTTTGAGAAAAAACCCAACAAAATCTTTTAAAATTGAAACGAATTAAATGGCAGCATTTTTAGATTAAATATGGACTTTGTATGAAATTCAAAATGTTACTGTTTTTTAATATCAAAGGCCTAATAGGGTGTTAGCAACATAGATAAGCAAACTTGCCCATATATTAAGGCTATTTAGTGTTTGTCGATGTCGTTGCTGTTCTGTAAGGATCATAAGACTAATGGAATTAATCACTCTTGTACGATGTAGACAGGTTAATCTAAACCCGAGGGCGATATTTTGTGACGTTCAGAACGAGGCTTAGCTGAGTACTTAACATTAAAAATATATTCCAGATGGTTGAGATATCGGAATCTGTATCACACAGGACTGACTGGTGATTTTTTTCGCACACTTTTCTACCGACAAAAGTGAACTCCATGCCTCGCGCCATCATCACGGGATGTGTGAAATGTGTGATAAATTGATGACGCTACCGTGTTCTACTACATGAAGTGATGACGCGACTGTGACGTTTACTTAAGAATTAACTTGAAATTATTTTTCATGTTATGGAGCTCTAGCACAAAAAAGGGAGTGTACTCTAAATAAACCGGGAAGCGGTTTATGATGAGAGTACACTCCGTTTTTTTGTGTTATAGCTCCATAACATGAAAAGCATATTCAAGTTAATCCTTATAATTTAATCTTCTATACACAATCCATGTGGAAATCCACTTTTATTGATGGACTTTTTTCTTTTAGAAATTATTGCGCTGCTGTATCAGCCAATCAAAAGCGACGTTTCAAACGGCCACGTCATTTTTTTTACGTTATGGACTGATAACATAAAATTTTAAGCCAATGAAAATGCTTGTAACAAGCAAGATTGAATTATATAATAATAACACCTGTAAACTATACGTCTTTCCAACGTCAACAATATTGGTCAAAATTATGTTTATTTCTCCTCCGACAATGGGAATGGACCTGTGGAGTGTTGGAGGAAAACAATGAATCTGCTTTCTTTTATATAACAGTGCAGTATTCATTTTTCAACGTTCATCAAACCTCCAATTGAGGAAATGATCTCAAGTAGTGTTTTGTAGGTAAGAAAATTATACTCACGTGTAACTTAACCTGAGTAGATACGTCTGCTGATATCGAACCTGTAAAGAAAGCGAAGAACATAAAGACACTTGTATTCAAAGCTACTAATATTGCAATCAAAGTCAGGATATCATTTCAATGTGATAATATTAAGATTTGATAGGACTTGCTACACGTAACATTACAAGATGGTTTTATAAATATTTGAATGACAATTTCCTTTCTAACGATTTTCCGAGTTGTCCAGATAAACGAAATATTTATGTATTGGAAACTCGCTCCGATAATATATATGGTGCGAGTAACGTTGTATGGAACTTCTTGTGTTCATAACCGTCAATCGTATTTTAATTAGATTATATATTTCTTCAAAAACGAAGTACATGATATGATAACATAAGAAAACAGTCCTGTATGATAAAATAAGTTTTTTTTATCTCCGGTTTATTTTTTATAATTATAAGATTTAGACAAGCTTCGATTGGTGAGTTACAAGTGGACATTGTAAATATCGGGATCAGCTTTGTAGACTGCGCTAACACAACAGTATCGGGGACATCTGGGCTTCGTTTATCTTTAGATTACGATGGTAACCCAGTCTATGTCCCACGTGTTCTAAATGTATGACGTCATACCCAATGGCACACACCACAGAAATGACGGACTACAATTAATTATCACTGGACAGGAAGACACAAGAGCAGAACCACATCGCTGGTGCAAAGCTGTGCATCTGTTTCACGGTACACCAATGCTATTTATGTTACATGTACCTCCCTTTGGTTCTCATTCAAATGAATTTGATATAACATCCCATTTTTATTATTATTCAATTATCTGTCCATCTTTTGCAAATGCTAAATGAGATGAAAGAACTGGGTTTGCGTTTGTTTTATCAGAATATATTTTGTATAGATTTTATATGCGATGTAAAGTAGGAAGTCGGCAACAGGCAAAGTCTATGGAATCCCTCTCGTTAGGAAGCACATACTTTTCGACGTATTGTTTACAATATCCTCGAGTCCATCAAAAACAGTTCCGTTTTGGTGTACTATATGGAATCCGATTGTTCACCCTGTGGAATGTCTAACCTTCTCGTTCTCTAGTCCTGCTTATACTGTACCACCTACAATTACCTCATTTGAACAACATTCACACATTCAGGCGGATAATTCGATGCTAGTAGATTATTCCGGAGAATAATCTCTTTTGGGTATAAACACAATCGACCATTGATCCATGGCTACCTCTATATAGGGATGTAGACGTATAACAGGCCAGTGTATGGAGAGTTATAGAGAGTGACAATCACTCCAGTCACTTTCAACTTTAAAAAGGTGCAGACTTCATGTGTATTGCAATGACCTTTACCGTGACAGTGCACGCGCCGTTGTGCCAAATATGTGAAGTCACTGCTATTTTCGTAAACGCCAATTCGTTGAATGGTTTTCGTATAAAAATGATTTTTAATGTTGTTATGATAATTATCAAAACATTGGTTGATTCATTGAAAGGGTTATCGGGAAGAAGTTTCTGAAACTATGTTTTGTGGTGCAGCGAGCTCCAAACAATGTGCATGCAATGCGTCCTTTCGTCAGACATCAGTACGATTTATATAGGAGAATAAGTGTCAAGAAAAAGAGTGTTTCTCGAATTATATAATAAATGGAATCTAACACTCGTGTTCATGTAATATTGAATTTATTGAACGAGTTTATTAATTTCATATGAAATTAATAAACGAGTTAAATAAATCCAATATTATCTCGTGTCAGATCCTCTCTTTATATATTTTTCAATAATAAGCGTACATGTACAATGCCAAATCCTATTTATGACGGCTATAGAATGGTTGTTGGCTCAGACTGCTTTTGATGGATTTTCGCTTGAGCCTAACGATGTTTTGGTAATATACTAATACAGTACACTACTCTTTATGTTGAGACTGCTGTATGCTGTATTGTTTTTATGTGTCGTTCCAATGGTGAAGAAGTGGAAAACCTCTGTGGTAGCTCGGTAAACCTCTGTGGTAGCTCGGTAAACCTCTGTGTCTGTGGTAGCTCGGTAAACTTTTGTGGTAGCTCGATAAACAATTGTGGTAGCTCGGTAAATATTTGTGGTAGCTCATCAGTAAACCTCTGTGGTAGCTCGGTAAACTTATGTGGTAAACCTCTGTGGTAGCTCAGTAAACCTTTGTGGTAGCTCGGTAAACCTTTGAGGTAGCTCGATAAACCTCTGTAGCAGCTCGGTAAACCTCTGTGGTAGCTCGGTAAACCTCTGTGGTAGCTCAGTAAAATACTTTGGTAGCTCGGTAAACCTCTGTGGTAGCTCGGTTAACCTCTGTGGTAGCTCGGTAAACCTCTGTGGTAGCTCGATAAACCTCTGTGGTAGCTCAGTAAAATACTTTGGTAGCTCAGTAAACCTCTGTGGTCGCTCGGTTAACCTCTGTGGTAGCTCGGTAAACCTCCGTGGTAGCTCGATAAACCACTTTGGTAGCTCGGTAAACCTTTGAGGTAGCTCGGTAAACCTCTGTGGTAGCTCGGTAAACCTCTGTGGTAGCTTGGTAAACTTCTGTGGTAGCTCGGTAAACCTTTGTTGTAGCTCGGTAAACCTTTGTGGTAGCTCGGTAAACCTCTGTGGTAGCTCGGTAAACCTTTGTGGTAGCTCGGTAAACCTCTGTAGTAGCTCGGTAAACCACTTTGGTAGCTCGATAAACCACTTTGGTAGCTCGGTAAACCTTTGTGGTAGCAGCTCGGTAAACCTCTGTGGCTCGGTAAACCTCTGTGGTAGCTTGGTAAACTTCTGTGGTAGCTCGGTAAACCTTTGTTGTAGCTCGGTAAACCTTTGTGGTATCTCGGTTTACATCCGTGGTAGCTCGGTAAACCTTTGAGGTAGCTCGATAAACCTCTGTGGTATCTCATTGTATATGATGTTTCATCTCTTTGCTTTCCACTGTTTCATCATTTTGCTTACTTGCTTACTTTGGCATTGTTTCGTTTTTGCATTATTTTCGGGTTTTCGCCTTTTTGTTATTTTGCTCTGTCACTTGGTCGTCTTCTTGTGGACAAGAACAAGAAAAAAGAAGAAATGACACGTACAAATTGTATGGGGCGAACGCTGTAGAGGATATCTGTCTTGATAAGGGCGTGTTAAACATAAAGTTCAATTCTGTAAATTGAAATTCCTGTCAATGTCTTCAATACACTTTCTAATACAGTACATTATTTTCTTCATCAAATGAGTTCGCTCGTGTATTTCGCCTTTTCCCGGTCAGAATGTCACTTATTCCCCAGGGCATGTCACATCGTTAGGCACATCTACTGCTGTACTGGTATGTATCTAATATGTGTGAATAAGATTATGTCCTCTGGATAGTGCACTTGCCTTTCACCAAGGCGGCCGGGGTTCGATTCCCCAATCTGATGTGGAAAGGTTGGGGTCACCTGCCCGATCACGCGGGTTTTCTCCGGGTAATTCGGTTTCTTACCACACTGACATAAGTTGAAATAACTTGTTCCATAATTGTTGAAAAATAAATAAAGTTATATATTCGAATTTTAACAAAAGCAGATTTCATGCACACAAAGAGTCCATTTAAGGTGAACATGAATTATAGCTCAATAAACAAAATATGATATCAGTATTTTTAAACGTTAAAATAAGTGAGTCATTTATGGCAATGAGTAAGATGTTCTAAGCATGGTGATATCGATTCAGGATAAATGCCTGCACTGCATTCCAGACATTAAATGACCAATACGTGAATTATCATCTCGCTTCGACGTAGAAGACATTTTCTATTCTTAAAAGTAAACATCGTTTTGTGCATGCTCAGGTGGTTGGGGGTGCGCCAACAACTGGAACTAATACGTATAGCGATACAATTAAGGATTTCGTGATTATTAATTAAAAACGCCAAGAAAACCTTGGATCATAGAAAGCTAACTTAATTAAAAAGCAATTTCAAGAACACCACTGTCGTACCAGTGTGTGATCCTGAGGTGTTTCTATGTAGTGGCTAGTCCCGACGTTAATACACTATGTACTGTAAATACAGAAATGACAATATATCCCACGTCGTTCTCACTACTTTATCTAAAAGCAACGTCCAAGAATGTGAAAAGAAGTATATTTAGTATGACGCACTTTTCGTCCTGTTTTCGATCGTTTTACTAGAGAAAAAAAAGATTTTGTTGACAGCTTTCCAAAGCCAGAGACAGGGTTGTGATAAACACGTGTTCCGACCCTAAATGAAGTTCGCCCTAACTCTGGAAACACGAAATTATGGCAACCTATTGTAAAATATTATAAAATAGTGTTTAAACAAACGGGTAGAGAACTGATGAGACTGACGAAGCTTTTGGATGGTCTGATCGTCACACGTGTTTGGCACCAGTCCAGGGACGTCACGTGGGACGTCGTGTGCATTAAACCTATAACGACAACTGGAGCTACATTTACACGGTTAGTAAGACGAGTGGTACAGACAACGTCATTATAAATAATAAAAAAGAAAAGAACTAGATGCCCATTTTATTATATTGAACAATACTTTTTGTTTTATTTTAATGGAAAAACATGATATGGTGATTCTACAAGTAAAGAAAGATATTTCAGTTTTAAAAATGATTTGCAAATACCAGTAAAACTTGATTTCTGAAAAATATTTTCATATGTAATTAAATATGATTTCCTTTTCTAGTTAATAAATTTTAACACTGAGGTATGATTAAAAAAGGACCCCCACACCTTTACTTTCCATATAAATTGAACAGATTATTTATGTCATCTTCTCTATGTCAGAGTACATAACGTCAACTTGTTTCAGGCATTGCCTTTTTCATATCAAATATCGTCGTCACTTTCTTAAAAAATATAGTGACATTACGATATTCGGTTGATTTTTCCCCCCGAAGATTTTAAATGCAGAATCTGTGTTCTTCGATGAAGCGTCTTGGGTTTTATTTGGTCTTTGGTACTTTAGGAGATCGACCAACAGCCTAAATTTATTTTGCCCATTCTGATAAATCGTACTATGCGTTGTATCCAACATGTTCCAACGTAAATTGAAGCTAGCAGTGAAAACACCAGCGTCTTCAATATCGACCAGATAAGGACCAAGTCACCCAAAAGACGTCGATAGATATAGAACAAAATCTTCTTGTATGACCTTGACTCAAAATAAATTTCCGAAGATCACTTAGGGATATCCATAAAACGTTTGTACATTTAGGAAAATTTCAATAAATCTATAAAAAAAAGGATATTTAAAACATTTGAAGTCGATATCAAAATTAAGAAATGCTACGTACCCAAAAAGCGTAGTTGTACAGTACTGTATGTGTACTGTAAATATGGTAACAATATGTACACTGTTGTTGAGCAGTACTATTGTGTGTACAACAATATGTACACTGTTGTTATACAGTACTCTATGTGTACTGTAAACACTGTAACAATATGTACACTGTTGTTATACAGTACTCTATGTGTACTGTAAACACTGTAACAATATGTACACTGTTGTTGTACAGTACTCTATGTGTACTGTAAACACTGTAACAATATGTACACTGTTGTTGTACAGTACTCTATGTGTACTGTAAACACTGTAACAATATGTACACTGTTGTTGTACAGTACTCTATGTGTACTGTAAACACTGTAACAATATGTACACTGTTGTTGTACAGTACTCTATGTGTACTGTAAACACTGTAACAATATGTACACTGTTGTTGTACAGTACTCTATGTGTACTGTAAACACTGTAACAATATGTACACTGTTGTTGTACAGTACTCTATGTGTACTGTAAACACTGTAACAATATGTACACTGTTGTTATACAGTACTCTATGTGTACTGTAAACACTATAACAATATGTACACTGTTGTTGTACAGTACTCTATGTGTACTGTAAACACTGTAACAATATGTACACTGTTGTTATACAGTACTCTATGTGTACTGTAAACACTATAACAATATGTACACTGTTGTTGTACAGTACTCTATGTGTACTGTAAACACTGTAACAATATGTACACTGTTGTTATACAGTACTCTATGTGTACTGTAAACACTATAACAATATGTACACTGTTGTTGTACAGTACTCTATGTGTACTGTAAACACTGTAACAATATGTACACTGTTGTTATACAGTACTCTATGTGTACTGTAAACACTATAACAATATGTACACTGTTGTTGTACAGTACTCTATGTGTACTGTAAACACTGTAACAATATGTACACTGTTGTTATACAGTACTCTATGTGTACTGTAAACACTATAACAATATGTACACTGTTGTTATACAGTACTCTATGTGTACTGTAAACACTATAACAATATGTACACTGTTGTTATACAGTACTCTATGTGTACTGTAAACACTATAACAATATGTACACTGTTGTTATACACTACTCTATGTGTACTGTAAACACTATAACAATATGTACACTGCTGTTATACAGTACTCTATGTGTACTGTAAACACTGTAACAATTTGGACACTGTTGTTGTACAGTACTCTATGCGTACGGTAAACATTGTTACCATATTTGAAGACACATTCTGTTATCATTTAATAATCGCTGTTATTTATAAACAAAATTCTTTCACACCTTAGTGCAATACAAATGATCTTCAAACACAGTACTCGTAGAAAACATGTATTGTCAGCCTGCAGTAATGACACACCAATAAGAGGTGCGGTATTGTTCATGATATTGAGGTACAAGATCACCATTGCCTGTCTTTGTTTTGACTCATCGGCTCGTATATAACCAAGTCTCACGTGAAATATGATTTAAAAGATTGATCCTGAGACGTGCCTTCACCTGGCCGTAAATCGACAGGTTATATGTAAAAGTGACATTACCGGGAAGGCTGGCGTCACAAGCTACGCCAGCTCTATGAGAGCTGAGTATGGTCGGCGCTGGCATTAAATTTAATTACCGCAATGTACCTCACGGAGGGTCGAGACACCAAATGCTGACTTTACACGATAAGGAGTTCGAAAACACACGAGTAAATTTCAATTTCCTCCTTTTGTTGTTTACTTCTGCTTATTTAGTTCGCACTTTAGGAAGAGAAATCATGGACATATATATCTTCTCCAACTGGAGACCCGCACCAGGTCTGATAACACGATGTAAACGGTGCCCTCATTTCAACACAAACCTATTAATATTGGCACTGACTTAAAAAGGAAAGGAAAACAAATGTCATCAGGCCTTTTTTTTTTTTATCTGCGTCCTGTTGAGGGACGTATGGGGTATGTTACAACGTGGGACGTGTTGAGGGACGTATGGGGTATGTTACAGCGTGGGACGTATGGGTCATGTTACATCGTGGGACGTATGGGTTATGTTACAGCGTGGGACGTATGGGTCATGTTACATCGTGGGACGTATGGGTTATGTTACAGCTTGGGACGTATGGGTCATGTTACATCGTTGGACGTATGGGTTATGTTACAGCTTGGGAAGTATGGGTCATGTTACATCGTGGGACGTATGGGTTATGTTACAGCGCGGGAAGTATGGGTCATGTTACATCGTGGGACTTATGGGTTATGTTACAACGTGGGACGTGTTGAGGGACGTATGGGGTATGTTACAGCGTGGGAAGTATGGGTTATGTTACATCGTGGGAGGTATGGGTTATGTTACAGCGTGGGAAGTATGGGTCATGTTACATCGTGGGACGTATGGGTTATGTTACAGCGTGGGAAGTATGGGTCATGTTACATCGTGGGACGTATGGGTTATGTTACAGTGTGGGACGTATGAGGTATGTTACAGCGTGGGACGTATGGGGTATGTTACAGCGTGGGACGTATGGGTAATGTTACATCGGGGGACGTATGGGGTATATATGTTACAGCGTGGGACGTATATGGTATGTTACAGCGTAGGACGTATGGGGTATGTTACAGCGTGGGACGTATGGGTAATGTTACATCGTGGGACGTATGGGGTATATATGTTACAGCGTGGGACGTATGGGGTATATATGTTACAGCGTGGGACGTATATGGTATGTTACAGCGTAGGACGTATGGGGTATGTTACAGCGTGGGACGTATGGGTAATGTTACATCGTGGGACGTATGGGGTATATATGTTACAGCGTGGGACGTATGGGGTATATATGTTACAGCGTGGGACGTATATGGTATGTTACAGCGTAGGACGTATGGGGTATGTTACAGCGTGGGACGTATGGGTAATGTTACATCGTGGGACGTATGGGGTATATATGTTACAGCGTGGGACGTATGGGGTATATATGTTACAGCGTGGGACGTATATGGTATGTTNTTTAATTACCGCAATGTACCTCACGGAGGGTCGAGACACCAAATGCTGACTTTACACGATAAGGAGTTCGAAAACACACGAGTAAATTTCAATTTCCTCCTTTTGTTGTTTACTTCTGCTTATTTAGTTCGCACTTTAGGAAGAGAAATCATGGACATATATATCTTCTCCAACTGGAGACCCGCACCAGGTCTGATAACACGATGTAAACGGTGCCCTCATTTCAACACAAACCTATTAATATTGGCACTGACTTAAAAAGGAAAGGAAAACAAATGTCATCAGGCCTTTTTTTTTTTTATCTGCGTCCTGTTGAGGGACGTATGGGGTATGTTACAACGTGGGACGTGTTGAGGGACGTATGGGGTATGTTACAGCGTGGGACGTATGGGTCATGTTACATCGTGGGACGTATGGGTTATGTTACAGCGTGGGACGTATCGGTCATGTTACATCGTTGGACGTATGGGTTATGTTACAGCTTGGGAAGTATGGGTCATGTTACATCGTGGGACGTATGGGTTATGTTACAGCGCGGGAAGTATGGGTCATGTTACATCGTGGGACTTATGGGTTATGTTACAACGTGGGACGTGTTGAGGGACGTATGGGGTATGTTACAGCGTGGGAAGTATGGGTTATGTTACATCGTGGGAGGTATGGGTTATGTTACAGCGTGGGAAGTATGGGTCATGTTACATCGTGGGACGTATGGGTTATGTTACAGCGTGGGAAGTATGGGTCATGTTACATCGTGGGACGTATGGGTTATGTTACAGTGTGGGACGTATGAGGTATGTTACAGCGTGGGACGTATGGGGTATGTTACAGCGTGGGACGTATGGGGTATGTTACAGCGTGGGACGTATGAGGTATGTTACAGCGTCCAGTATTTTATCATGTGTGGATACCAATATAAGATATATAAAAAATATCGAACTGAAAATTCAAATGAATGGCTGGCTTAAATCTAAAATTAGTTCATGATAATTAAATCCGTTCGTGTATTTCAATGACTTCCTTTGGATTGGTTCGTGGAATACAAGGGATGTATACTCTCAAACACAACATTACACCCTCACACACAACACATATCGCCCACACCCTCTCACACAACACTTATAACCTACACTATCTCACACATACCACTTATCATCTACACCCTCACACACAAAAAATATCTCCTACACCCTCACACACAACATTACACCCTCATACACAACACTTATCTCCTACACCCTCACACACATCACTTATCTCTTACTACCTCAAACACAACAATTATCTCATACACCCTCTCACACAACAATTATCACCTGCACCCTCACACACAACAATTATCACCTACACCCTCACACACAAAAATTATCTCCTACACCCTCACACACAACATTACACCCTCACACGCACACCATATATCACCTACACCCTCACATACAACATTACACCCTCACAACCAGCAATTATCTCCCACACCCTCATACACAACAAGGATCTCCTACTACCTCACACACAACACCTTTTCTACCACACCCTCAAACACACACCACATAACACCTACACCCTCACACACAACACTTATCTCCCACACCCTCACACACAACACTTATCCCTTATACCTTCACACACAACATTACACCCTCACATACAACACCTATCTCGCACACCCTCACACACACCAATGATCTCCTACTACCTCACACACAACACCTTATCTCCCACACCCTCAAACACACACACACACACACCACATAACACCTACACCCATACACACAACACTTATCATCTACACCCTCACACACAACAAGTATCTGCTACTACCTCACACACAACATTACACCCTCACATACAACACCTATCTCGCACACCCTCACACACACCAATGATCTCCTACTACCTCACACACAACACCTTATCTCCCACACCCTCACACACACACACCACAAAACACCTACACCCATACACACAACATTTATCATCTACACCCTCACACACAACACTTATCTCCTACTACCTCACACAGAACATTACACCCTCACATACAACACTTATCTCCCACACTCTCACACACAACAAGGATCTCCTATTACCTCACACACAACACCGCATCTCCCACACCCTCACACACACACACCACATAACCCCTACACCCATACACACAACACTTATCACCTACACCCTCACACACAACACTTATCTCCCACACCCTCACACACAACAAGGATCTCCTATTACCTCACACACAACACCGTATCTCCCACTCCCTCACACACACACACCACATAACACCTACCCCCATACACACAACACTTATCATCTAAACCCTCACACACAACAAGTATCTCCTACTACCTCACACAGAACATTACACCCTCACATACAACACTTATCTCCCACACCCTCACACACAACAAGGATCTCCTATTACCTCACACACAACACCGTATCTCCCACTCCCTCACACACACACACCACATAACACCTACACCCATACACACAACATTTATCATCTACACCCTCACACACAACAAGTATCTCCTACTACCTCACACACAACATTACACCCTCACACACAACACTTATCTCCTACACCCTCACACACAAACATTATCTCCTACTACCACACACCCAACAATTATCTCCTACTACCTCACACAAAACATTACACCCTCACACACACACACCACATATCACCTACACCCTCACACACAACACTTATCTCCTACGACCTCACACACAACATTACACACACTCACACACATACACACACACACACACACCACATATCACCTTCACCCTCACACACAACACTTATCTCCTACACCCTCACACACAACATTCCACCCTAACACATACACACACACCACATATCACCTACACCCTCACAAACAACAATTATCTCCTACACCCTCACACACAACACTTATCTTCCACATCCTCACACACAACAGTACACCCTTACACACAACAATTATCACCTACACCCTAACACACAACACCTTATCTCCTACACCCTCACACAACATTACACCCTCACACACACAAACACAACATATAACCTACACCCTCACATACAACACTTATCACCTACACCCTCACACACAACATTACAACCTCACACACAACAACTATTACCTACACCCTCCACACACAACAATTATCTCCTACACCCTCACACACAACACTTATCTCAAACATCCTCACACACAACGTTACACACTCACACGCAACAATTATCACCTACACCCTCACACACAACACCTTATCTCCTACACCCTCACACAACATTACATCCTCACACACCCCCTCACACCCCCTCACCCCCTCACACACACACACACCCACCCACCCACACACACACACACACACACACACACACACACCACATATCTCCTACACCCTCATACACAACACTTATCACTTACACCATCGAACACAACACCTTATCTCCTACACCCTCAATCACAGCATTTACAAAGCAGTATAAGATAATGTTCCTATATATACAATACAAATATACGTGAAAACCCTCTGTGGTTCAAAAGTGAAATTAAAATTGACAGAAAATTTACATTCAAAAATTCATGGTTTAAAAAGGGAGTTCAATTTGTATGTAACGTTATTAAACAGGATGGATCATTCTACCACTTTGAAGAATTTCAAGAAAAATATAACATAAATACCAATTTTTTGACATACCAAGGCCTTAAGAATGCTGTGCATCATTTTATAAGAAAAAAATCATCACATTTGTATTACGATACAACATCTACTTCCACCGTGACCTGATGATGCCATAAAACAACACCACTTCATCCGTGACCTAATGATGTGTATTTCGATGCAAAATCTACTTCCGCCGCTACCAGATGCTGTGTATAACAATACAAAATCTACTGCCGCCATGACCTGATGATGTGTATTACGATGGATTATCTACTTCCTCTATGACCTGACGATGTGTATTACGATATAATATCTACTTCCGCCGTGTACTGAGTATATGTATTACGTTACAAAATCTACTTCCGCCGTGACCTGATGATGTGTATTACGATGGATAATCTACTTTCTCTATGACCTGACGATGTGTATTACGATATAATATCTACTTCCGCCGTGTACTGAGTATATGTATTACGTTACAAAATCTACTTCCGCCGTGACCTGATGATGTGTATTACGATGGATTATCTACTTTCTCTATGACCTAACGATGTGTATTACGATATAATATCTGCTTCCTCCGTGAACTGGTCTTCTGCCGTGACCAGATGATGTGGATTACGTTACAATATTTATTTCCTCCGTGACCAGATGATGTGTATTACGATACAAAATTATACTTCCTTCGTGACCTAATTATGTGTATTACATCGTACCTTCCTCCGTGACCAGATGATGTGTATTACGATACAAAATTATACTTCCTTCGTGACCTAATTATGTGTATTACATTGTACCTTCCCCCGTGACCAGAGATGCCGTGTATTACGGTACAACTGCTGCTTCCGCCGTCACGTGAGATTGAATTTGTTTTATTTAGGATTTTATATAAAATCGATTCAAGCTTCAATATACGAAGAAGATCGGCTTAGAATTACACGTTTAAATCCCTCTCTGGTGTAGTCTTCCTAATATATGTGATTTGAAATATCGGCTTGAAGATACAAAACGTGTATTTTACAAGATACCTGTTTCAAGGAGAAAAAGAAATCCGGTAAGTTCCTCAGACATGTATGGATTCTTACTGATTCCAATCTACTGCCAGCGTTATGAAGAATTAAAAAATAGAACGAACAGGTAATTAATTAAACGACTGAAGCTGTATTAAAATAGAGGTTCGCTTGGTGTCTACCAATACAAGGGAAGGTAATATATGACGAGAAAGTCTTTGTAGTACAACAGACTGTAGGAAGGCATCCTCGATATCCAGGGGTTACAATTACTCTCGCTCTCTACACCCCTGGAATATGTCATAGCAAAATTGAAGGCACGAAGATAGCTTTTTGATTGGTGTCAGGTAAAAAAAACCTGACTAATCACTAGACTGATACCTGTCCCTTGAAGATTATAGAGGAGCGACACCTGACTTCAAAGCCAGTGAGTTTCGCCGTTACACGACGGCGAGATTCCTTTGATGTACATCAAAGATAGGTGCTGCACATAGAGCCTTCGATTTTGCTATGACATATAAGTGTAACCCCTGGATATCGAGGATGGTAGGAAGGGGACATAACCTGATAAATGCAATGTTGTAATAGTAACAATACTGTTTGGTCGGAGAACAGTTTACAATGTCACCTGATCAACGAGGCGAGACATGCATGACTTAGGAGTGATTGAGGTGGTGGAAGGATATGACCTTCAACTTGATGTTGGTCATGCTTGGAGATCCACAGACTATAGCAGGAGACGTATGCCAATCAAATGAAATTTTATTGACAATTAAAGCAAATATTGTCAAACAAATGCATGGCTAATCATAACCAAATCAAATGTTAACAATATTAAATTAAAATAGAAACTGGCGGATATCGTGTATGAGTGAAACAAAATAGAGAATATTCCAGAATATTCATAAACAACATTCGAACGGAAATCATAGACCAATCAAAATGAAACCACATGTCAACCATACAATACAATGCAGTTCACGAGGTTGAATGGAAAGCAATATCCCTGACGACAACACATCACGCGGAGCTATAATTAGAACGGAGCGACATGCAACTTGTCATTACGGTATTTCTTTCTTCGGTAATAGTTTTATTGTAACAAAGTCGGGATTATTTTACTCCGTCAATGTTTTTTAATGTTTTCTCACTAAGATTTGTCGACATTACACCATCAACACTGATAGCTTTATCCCAATAACACGGTGTCCTCAGCAGTGAACATGACGCCGTGAACTTTAAGGCGGCTAATCAGAGAGACGGGTAATGAGGTTTCGATAACGAGGTCGACCGGGTGCCATCTTTACACTAATTTCGTGTTTTCATATTTACTGTACCTTTGTTAAAAAATCAATGCCACTCTGCGTATGGAGCAGGGTTGGCACGTCGTCATTTGGCATTTCATGTGGTGGGGTTTTATTGGATTCTAGGAGTATGCGTGAATATTGCGTGTCTTGTGACGTGCAAGGAATAACACAATTTTGAAAATAACGCAAAAAAACTTCATCCGGTTCCCATTTATGATGAAATACAAAGTAATTGTTTTCTAATGGCAGCAAATGTGAAAATAATGTGGCATATTTCCACATTCTAAGGTACATATATGTACATTGTAGCTATAGAGTGTGTAATATTCCGTCATATAAAGGAAGTTATAGTTTTAGTAATATTTCGTCATATCTAGATTGTTATAGATTGTGTAATATTCCGTCATATCTAGGTAGTTATACAGAGTGTTTAATATTCCGTCATATCTAGGAAGTTACAGAGTGTTTGATATTCCGTCATATCTAGGTAGTAATAGATTGTGTAATATTCCGTCATTTCTAGGTAGATTGTGTAATATTCCGTCATATCTAGGTAGTTAT
Organism: Mizuhopecten yessoensis; assembly: GCF_002113885.1. Classification (NCBI taxonomy): domain Eukaryota; kingdom Metazoa; phylum Mollusca; class Bivalvia; order Pectinida; family Pectinidae; genus Mizuhopecten; species Mizuhopecten yessoensis. The sequence continues at coordinate 510,758 of NW_018405896.1, forward strand.
AGAGTGTTTAACATTCCGTCATATCTAGGTAGTTACACAGAGTGTTTAATATCTAGGTAGTTACAGAGTGTTTAATATTCCGTAATATCTAGGTAGTAATAGATTGTGTAATATTCCGTCATATCTAGGTAGTTATAGAGTGTTTAATATTCCGTCATATCTAGGAAGTTATAGAGAGGTTAATATTCCGGCATATCTAGATTGTTATAGAGTGTTTAATATTCCGACATATCTAGGAAGTTATAGAGAGTTTAACATTCCGTCATATCTAGATTGTTATAGAGTGTTTAATATTCCGATATATCTAGGCATAATATTTCGTCATATCTAGATTGTTATAGATTGTGTAATATTACGTCATATCTAGGTAGTTATACAGAGTGTTTAATATTCCGTCATATCTAGATTGTTATAGAGTGTTTAATATTCCGACATATCTAGGTAGTTACAGAGTGTTTAATATTCTGTCATATCTATATTGTTATAGAGTGTTTAACATTCCGTCATATCTAGATTGTTATAGAGTGTTTAATATTCCGTCATGTCTATATTGTTATAGAGTAGAGTGTTTAGCATTCCTTCTCATCTAGGTGGTTATAGAGTGTTTAATATTCCGTCATATCTAGGTAGTTATAGAGTGTATAATATTCCGATATATCTACGTAGTTATAGAGTGTATAATTATCAGTCATATCTAGGTAGTTATAGTGTTTAATATTCTGTCATATCAAGGTAGTTATACGGTGTTTATTATTACGTCATATCTAGGTAGTTATAGAGTGTTTAATATTCCGATATATCTAGGCATGTGTAGAGTGTATAATTATCTGACATATCTAGGTAGCTATAGAGTGTTTAATATTCCGTCATATCTAGGTAGTTATAGAGTTTTTAATATTCCGTCATATTTAGGTAGTAATAGAGTGTATAATATTCCGATATATCTAGGTATTTATAGAGTGTTTAATATTCCGATATATCTACGTAGTTATAGAGTGTATAATTATCCGTCATATCTAGGTAGTTATAGTGTTTAATATTCCGTCATATCAAGGTAGTTATACGGTGTTTAATATTACGTCATATCTAGGTAGTTATAGAGTGTTTAATATTCCGTCATATCTAGATTGTTATAGATTGTTTAATATTCCGTCATATCTGGGTAGTTATAGAGTGTATAATATTCCGTCATATCTTGGTAGTTATAGAGTTGTAATATTCCGTCATATCTATATTGTTATAGAAAGTTTAATATTCCGTCATATCTAGGTAGTTAAAGAGTGTTTAATAACGGGCGACATTCTATTTAGCTGTCACCCAAATTGCATTCATATCGACTGTATACTGCATCTGGTAACAGTTCAATGCTTATATTTACATTTATATGGATATAGTTTGTTTTGTATAGTAACTGAAGCAAAAATACGTTTGAATTTCCCGCTTATCATATCAGTGACGTCAGTAAGTTCAAATCCCAGAACAGCCGACATTTCCAGAAGAAATAATATAGTCCCTCGTGTCATTGAAAACCACACGCACATAAAATGGTTTGAACACAAACTTAACTTTATTATTTATTTCATATGAGTGTGTATATGTTGAAAAATTGTTAATAATTGCATAACTTCTGCTTGTTTAAAATTAAAGCTGTTTTTCGCGCATTGATAGATTACATGTATTTTGAAGTGATGCGGCGCTGAACGGACTTGATTGGTTTCCTCGGAAACACTTATGTTTCCTTCGACTGGGATATTACGTTATTTTCAGAAGCATATATACTCGGAAACGTTTAATTAAAGTGGTCCTTTCAGTAGGTGATAACGATTCCAAGGACATTTCGTTTGAAATAGATTCCATGTCTAATCGGTCAGATTAGCATCGCTAGCAGACGACGTTCACAGGGGCTCGGTTTCGTGATTTTGAGTAATGGATGACATCACTGAAAAACCACAACACTTAAAAAGATATTTATAAACATTTTAAAACCTTGTCGATACCCTCGACTTTTACAAGGTTTTAGAAATGCTGAATTTTAGTGTTATGGTTATTCACTGATGTTATGCATAACTCAAAATCTCGAAACCGATCCCCTGTGTGATGACGTTAACAAACTGGGTAATTTCGTATCTAAAATGGCGCTTACAAAACTTTTGTGGTACCTACACATCTTATAATAAATTTATATTGTCATAATTTTTCAAGTTGCTTAATTTATTTTGCGATGAACTATATTGCTAAATGCTAACGAACCCAGAATGTTTTCCGACTATAGGCCTATTGATACCGAAAGTATCGGGCGGCCATGTTTGTTTATCTTGTACCAGCTGTATTCCTACACTGGCCGTATCACTGTAAATTGTAGTATACAGTCTCATATGCTGCAATTTGGTTTACTAACGACACATAGGCAAATGCAACACAGAATGTAAATATTCCGTCATATCTATATTGTTATAGAGTGTTTAATATTCCGTCATATCTAGGTAGTTATAGAGTGTATAATATTCCGATATATCTACGTAGTTATAGAGTGTATAATTATCAGTCATATCTAGGTAGTTATAGTGTTTAATATTCTGTCATATCAAGGTAGTTATACGGTGTTTATTATTACGTCATATCTAGGTAGTTATAGAGTGTTTAATATTCCGATATATCTAGGCATGTGTAGAGTGTATAATTATCTGACATATCTAGGTAGCTATAGAGTGTTTAATATTCCGTCATATCTAGGTAGTTATAGAGTTTTTAATATTCCGTCATATTTAGGTAGTAATAGAGTGTATAATATTCCGATATATCTAGGTATTTATAGAGTGTTTAATATTCCGATATATCTACGTAGTTATAGAGTGTATAATTATCCGTCATATCTAGGTAGTTATAGTGTTTAATATTCCGTCATATCAAGGTAGTTATACGGTGTTTAATATTACGTCATATCTAGGTAGTTATAGAGTGTTTAATATTCCGTCATATCTAGGTAGTTATAGAGTGTTTAATATTCCGACATATCTAGGTAGTTATAGAGTGTTTAATTATCCGACATATCTAGATAGTTATAGAGTTGTTATATTCCGTCATATCAAGGTACTTTTAGAGTGTTTACTATTATATCTAGGTAGTTATAGAGTGTATAATTATCCGACATATCTAGTTAGTTATAGAGTGTTTACTATTCCGACATATCTAGGTAGATATAGATTGTATACTTATCCGTCATATCTAGGTAGTTATAGAGTGTTTAATATTCCGTCATATCAAGGTAGTTATAAAGTGTTCAATAATCCGTCATATCTAGGTAGTTATAGAGTGTATACCTATCCGACATATCTAGGTAATCAGAGTTGTAATATTCCGTCATATCTAGGTAGTTATAGAGTGTATAATAAATATTCCGTCATATCTAGGTAGTTATAGACTGTTTTATTTCCCGTCACATCTAGTTACATGTATTAGGGGTATATATAACATGTATTCTTGATTTTGAAATATATCACAATACACTCTTTTCTTAACTTTTTGATGAACTTTAAACGATTTCATACAGAAATTTCGAAAAGTAAGGATCAGTGGAGCACTCTTCAGTGACATATTGGAAATTATTATATAACATTTTTGAAGTTATCACACCAAGCGAGCTTAATTTGGATAATTTTGATTCTAGTTTAACATAACTTCTCTAAAAGTGTTTCATTACTGTGCTTGAATTCCTAAAAAAGTGATATGTGGTTGAAAAAAATACTGCAACATTTTGCCATTTTGAAATGATATAATAATATATTCCCATTTCAAAATCACAATGCAATATACATATTGTCAGACAAATATCGCAATATATTTAAGTTGTCATATTATTGTCCTACCCTTGTCACTTAAAGCCCATGTAATACTCCGTCCTCCACATGTAAGGTTTCTCATGTTAAGTCTGGAACATGCCCTATCGCCCTGTACTACACATGTACATATAGAGATAAGCACATTTCAACTCTACCTCTAAACCATACAACGGCGATTGTCTGTAGCATCAGGGCGGATATTACATCAAACGTTTCTTGTCTTTACCAGAATTAAGTCTGTGTAACAGAAAAATTGCATGCATCGCCCCAGTATATAACAAAAAGTGTGCATAAATGTGCACCCTCTGTGCCTCAAGGCCATAACCTCACACAGAGCGTGCAGTTGATTCCTAGCGACACCGGGGTCCCTCCCATGACACGTAAAGTCGGCATACATGTGACACAGACAGAGGCAAGAAACATCCTTATGTCGTAAGTGATATATACCTAGAGACATCATCATCGGTGCTGAAACCTGGCTTAATCATACAATTAAAGATATTGAATTTTTTCCAGATAACTTGAACTTATACAGAAATGATAGGAAAAAAAAGAGACAATGGCAAAGAAGGTGGTGGTGTTCTGATAGCAATCAACAGATTGAGCTAGAGTCCCCAGAAAAAACATGAAATTGTTTGGGCAAAAATTGAAACAGTTGGCTCTAAAGCACTATATATTGGTTCTTACTATAACCCGAAAACATCAGACATGAATAGCATTAAAAACTTTGATACAATTATGGCAAAAGCTACTAGAATAAAAAAACGCGACACTTATTGTCGGCGGGGACTTTAACCTGCCAGGATGGGATTGGCAAAATAAAACCCCTTAAACCAAACACAAAGTATCCTAACATCCATTATAATTTTGGTAATACACTTGACGATAATGGTCTAGCTGAGATAGTAGAAACACATGCACGTAAAGACAATATATAAGACCTCATTATAACAAATGCTCAAAATTAAGTTCAGCGGGTAGAAATCTTAAAAGGTCTATCTGGTCATGATGCTGTTTTTGCTGAATTCAAACTACCACCAAAACGAATATCACAAAAACCTAGACTTATCCCAATATATAAAAAAGACAATTGGGATACTATGAAAACAGAGCTAACACAATTACATAAACAATTTATAGATATGTTCAATAGCACAAATGTTGAGGAAATGTGGGAACTTTTCCATAACACCATGAAAGTTCTAGAACTGAACTACATCCCACAAAAGAAAACCAAATCTCGAGACAGCCAACCATGGATAACACCTGAAACAAAAAGGTTAATGAGAAAAAGGGACAGACTACACAAAAAATATAAAAAAAAATCTGGGAATCATGAAACTCATAAGAAATACAAAGAAGTAAAACATCTGGTTCAAAACCTTCTCCGACAATCTCACTGGAGTTACATTGAAAATATTGTCCTCCCCAACCGAACTGAAAATAACTCAAACCATGGAACCATGAAAAAATGTTGGACATAAATTAAACATCAAAAATCAGATCATAGTGGTATAACTGAAATCAAACAGGATTCTAAACCCCATACAGATCCATTCAAAAAGTCCACAGCACCGAACAATTCCAGTCAGTATCTCTTGACATTTCTGACAACGAATTTGAAAAACCTATAACATACAAGGCCAATACAAACAGATACCAGAGATCATTATAAATGAAGCCGGAGTTCAGAAGCTCTTGAAAAATCTCAACCCTACTAAAGCATCAGGGCCAGATGAGCTAAAGCCACGGCTATTAAAAGAGCTAGCCGCTGAAATTTCACCCATACTGACTCTAATGTTCCGGAAGTCCCTCAGTACTGGATATGTTCCAAAAGACTGGAGAACAGCCCATGTCTCACTAGTGTACAAAAAAGGGCCCAAATACATCCCTGAGAACTACCGCCCAATTTCTCTCACTTGTATCTGCTGTAAGCTCCTTGATCATATCGTTGTTAAACACATTATTACACATGGAGAACAAAACAATATTTCTTACAATCACCAACATGGTTTTCGAACAGGCCGCTCCTGTGAGTCTCAGCTTTTGGAATTTACTGATGACATTTCTGCTAATCTTGAATCTGGTAAACAAACTGACGTATAAGTCATGGATTTTACTAAATCTTTTGATAAGGTATCGCACTCACTACTGTTACACAGACTCAAACATTACGGCATAACTGGTCGCACACACAACTGGATCATTTTTTTTTCTTTACAATAGAACTCCAGCAGTTGTCCTTGAGGGAGAAAAATCTGGCTATGTTCCTGTGGAGTCTGGGGCTCCCCAGGGCTCAGTCCTGGGACCTTCTCTTTTTCTGTACTGTATAAATGATCTGCCATATGGTTTAACCTCATCTGTTCGTTTGTTTGCTGACGACACTGTCGTCTATCTTGCTATAGGATCAACTTCTGGCGCAAAAATCCCCCAGAAAGATCTTAATTTACTGCATCATGGGAAACATCCTGGAAAATGGCATTCCATCCAGATAGATGCAATGTAATATCCATCACGAAGAACAACAAAGCAGTCAAACATAAATACACATTGCATGGCCATACCCTACAACACACTGAAAAAACAAATACTTGGGCGTTACAATCAGCCAAGATCTTAAATGGGAACCCCATATACATAACATATGCAATAAAGCCAGTTCCACCTTAGGCTTCCTTAAAAGGAATCTCAACATCAGTTCCAAGACAGTCAAGGAGCAGGCATACAAATCTCTTGTACGACCATCTCTAGAGTATGCCTGCACTGTCTGGGATCCCTACATACAACAAGACATAGATGCCTATGAAAGAGTCCAGAGACGAGCAGCTAGATACACCACCAATAGCTACATGAACACCTCTAGTGTCACTGACATGCTCCAACATCTTGAGTGGGAGCCATTATCCCTCAGGAGAAAAAACGCTCGTCTCACAATGCTGTATGAAATAATTACCAACCAGGTTGCAATTCCACACTCAAACTGTTTAATACCACACAGCAGGCAAACAAGACATAACAATTCCAACAGTTTCAAAACGGCACTTCAAAAAATTCAAAAAATTACACTTTAAATTACTACGTTTAACTCATTGTATATATAGAGGTTACACAACGAGTGGTTGTTGGATATGGTATTTATTTCACTCGAGTTAGTTAATTTTCAAAAGTTACAAAAGACACGAGCTTTAGTGAGTATCTTTCTGTAACGTTTGAAAATTAACTAACGAGAGTGAAATAAATACCATACTCAACAACCACGAGTCGTGTGATCTGTTTCTACCACAATCTCAGTCAGAAACAGCTGGAGTATACGTATTTCCTGATTTGAATAGCATACAAATATTTTGTTGACAAGGCTGGCGTAATGATATGACCCATATGTAAAAAGTCACTCATTAATATTCAAAAATGACTTTTTTTTTTACAAATTTAATAATTTTCAAAATTAATGTTTTGGCAACAACTTTGTGAAAAAATAAAATAGATGAACGACTTTTAATATTGAGAGTGTGCAATATTGCATTAATTAATATAAATTAACCACGGACTTTATACGCGTAAGCATATCGTACGAAGTCTGCTTCCCGCCAAGTGATAAAGACGAACTAATCGTTGTCAATGTCCAAACCATAGGCCTGGGACGTTTCTATGGTTGATGTTTATAGTGAGAGTTCCGCTATAGACACGCCCTCCAAATATTGATAACTGGACATGGGGAGAACGTAATATTTTCCGACACTGTTACAGATCTTGTTTGGGTTTCACAGAGACATATATTACGTCTCTGGGTTTCACGACCTCGACACGAGACGGTATGGCGTCGAAACGATATCGAGCGTCTGTAGCAATTTTGCCTGAAACTAGCGATCTAATCTTAAAGCATCGTCTTCTTTTGGTATTGCATTATTAACCCCCTTTTCTCATCGCATAACCTCACAAATGTCACCAACATTTACCGGATGTTGACAGCAGACGACGTAAACAATAAAGCACGCCGCAAAAAGGGCGCAAAAAAGATCGTCCGGTCAAGGTTCATCTTCTCGACCAATCAAAACTACGGGAGGTCATATACCACGTGTGGTGTATAACTCATATTTATTCAACAGTCTGCATGTTTATACAATGATCTGAGAGTGGAATAACACAACGTATTGTGGTAGAAATATCATTATAATTTTTGTAATCATAATTTCTTGTAAATATGTTTTTTTTGTTTTGTTTTGGAATCTATGTCTTGTTGTATGTAATACCTCCACATGACATTCCTTCAGTCAGTTGAAGTTGGTCATTAACGTTAGATAGATAGATAGAGCACAGAAATGCACCATTGTAAATATCAGTCTGAACCCGTGTTATTAGAATAGAATAGTGTGATTCCACCGGGGATCGAACTCTCAATTTCCAGGTTCCTAGTCGGACGCTCTACCAATGAGATAAAGGGAATTCCCTCTAGCTCGAAGCTAGAAGGCGACCTTAATCCTATGTACAATAGATGTTATCGCGACCATCCACGAGTTACTCCCCTTCGAAGAGTTCTTGCCGGAAAATGCACAAGTCTCGCGAGGGAATGCGAGGATACGGGGGCAAAACAATCTGCCATGTGTAAACAATATGCTCCACCTTCACTGTATTGAACCAACAAAATAACTCACAATAATAGAGGTCACATAAAATGCATTTAGTAATGACATTCCAATCAAATTGTTCGTCCAAAACAAGCCTTCTGACATTTCATTTACATAAAGGTATTACACGACACTCTGTACGCCGCTGACGGTCCGTCACAACTGTGACGCTTTAGCTTCGTCCTCTTTTTCAATATCTGGCCAATTGAACATGTCTTCTTGCTATCATAGGTGTACTAACTCCCTCTTATTCTTATTTGGAGTAGGTGATACCTTTTGACTTTAAAATATTACCAAATTCATTACATGGAAGTTCGTGGAAATTCTTATCTGAATGTTTTGGCGCTGCCATGATGTTTATACATATGTATATCCGTTGCCCCAGCGAGTGCAGTTAAATACCTTCCTATTTGAAGAGTTCCACTGGTCGCGATATCATCTATTAAAACCTCTTATACCTGTTAAACTGGCACCTGTCACACCTGTCAAACTGACGCCTTATACAACTTTTACACTAACATCTGTTTAACTGACAAATGTCTCACCTGTTAAACTGAAACCTGCTAAAACAAATGTTAACTGACACCTATTACACCTGTTGAACTGAAAACTGTTACACTGGCACCTGTCACACCTATCAAAATAACACCCGTTATACCTGTTTAACTGACACCTGTCACAACTGTTAAACTGACGCCTGTTAAACTGACACCCGTTACACCTGTTTATCTGACACCTGTCACAACTGTTAAACTGACACCTGTTAAACTGACACCCGTTACACCTGTTTATCTGACACCTGTCACAACTGTTAAACTGACGCCTGTTAAACTGACACGCGTTACACCTGTTTAACTGACACCTGTCACAACTGTTAAACTGACAGTTGTTAACCTGACACCAGTTGCACCTGTTAAACTGACACCTGTAAAAACTGTTAAACTGACACCTGTTATAACCGTAAAACTGACACCTGTAATAACCGTAAAACTGACGCATGTTATAACCGTAAAACTGACACCTGTTATAACCGTAAAACTGACACATGTTATAACCGTAAAACTGACACATGTTATAACCGTTAAACTGATACCTGTCACAACTGTTAAACTGACATTTGTTATAACCGTAAAAATGACACCTGTTATAACCGTATAATTTAATCTTGCTTGTAACAAGCATTTTCATTGGCTTAAACATTTATGTTATCAGCCCATATCGTAAAAAAATGACGTCGCCGTTTGTAATGTCGCTTTTGATTGGCTGATACAGCAGCTCAATAATTTCGAAGAGAAAAGAGTCCATCAATAAAAGTGGATTTCCACAGGTATTGTGTAAAAGTAGATTAAATTATAAGGATTAACTTAAATATATTTTTCATGTTATGGAGCTATAACACACAAAAACCAGAGTGTACTCTCATCATAAACCGCGAAGAGTACACTCCGTTTTTTGTGTGTTATATCTCCATAACATGTTATAACCGTAAAACTGACACCTAATACAACTTAAAAAATTACACCCGATTTTATTTTTACTTTTTAAACTGGCACAGTCGAAACTGTTAAAAGTATGAAACTAACAACGGCGCGGAGAACCACAAGAAGACAGGCGGAAATTAAAAAAAACTGCCGAAAATAGATCGATTAGTGAAGACACACAGTGCGAAATGATATGTGTGTTGGCAGTATACCGTACAAATATAATCAATAAGTAAAATGCATAACAGTTGTTATACGACAGTAATTCTGACGATGTAGTCAGATATTTAACCGGCTATATTTATATTTTTTGATAAAAATACAAATAAAGTTTCTGTAAACTTCTGTGAGTGTGCGCTCAAACTTTAAATTTAGAGAAAGGGCATGTCAGCGAACGGCTATGTGTAAACCTCTACCTGGTAACATTCCAGTTACGGTGAAGCCATCTGACAAACAAGGAACAAACTCTCGTGCGGCGTTACCCTTAACAAGATCAAGAAGACACTCGACTTTGATGTCTGAGCCAAAAAGTCACTGAAGTAATAGTGTTGTGTTTTTATATTGGTGCCAACAGAATCGCTGGTAACACGTACTATTTTCTATCGTGCTGCCAGGCTATGGCGCGGCCTCGCCGGGCTTTTATATGCCGTGAAATCGACGAGGCTGTTTCCTTCCTCACAAAACACGTGATATATAACACATACTAAAATACAAAATCGCTGACGAACCAAATATTACGACAGACTTGTTATAACAAAAAACTGTGGATGTCTGCACAGTTCCGGCTGCATTAGTCAGCGCAATGATAGATCGATGTGCATGTGCTATAACGGTGGTATTGTAACGGATACATTTATTTACATTATTTAAAAGACATAATAACAGAAATAATTAAGTCTCCCGCGCTGGGATTTAATTAATACGAGCTACTGTCAATTTTCTGTGAAAGTTATAAGAATACCCCCAGTCAGAAGTAAACCTCTAAATGGAACTCTTCTTTGCGATTATACATGTAACTAATGCACTGGTACCTTTTACCTTAACACCGTTTGTCGCGAGGTCGTTAAACCCAAGTTCAATTTTCGCAGGTTCCATCCTTGAATAAGACTTGACATTGCTACTCAATTCCACATGCCATGATTGCATTTGACGTCAGTTGTGTTTTGTGTACTCCTACACCAGCCTGGTGACGGCACTCGTTGTATGTCACGGGGAAATAATTAGCGTTTGGTGAAGAAGACTTATTAAGGCATTATTCAGAACAAATGTAAATATATATGTATATCATACCCTGGATGTACGTGTTCGAGAGAAATTTCATTGAAATTAAACAGGGCGTTATGAGTTACAAATGTTGTATACCAACGACCAGTGATTATATTTTGAAAAGTGAATAGTCGCAGAATAATCGTTCGTCAGAAAATAATAAAACGTTTAAATTCTCTGCTCTATTCAATACTTACATATATAATAAACATTCATATTCACATCTCTTACATCTTCGGCTTAGTAAACTACGTAGTGAAAAAGAGCTCGGCTGAATGATACTTGTTTCGAAAATGTCGCCGATCACGCTTCAGCGAGATACCAGTCCGATGACAAGCATTGATTGGTTCCTGCGGGATCCATCGTGTCCAATTATACAACAAAGGGATGCTTGCAACCCTCCTATTCCATGGATGCACATTCATATTTCTTTGACGGCAACGTTAACAAAAACGGCGACTTCGTTTTGAAAGTTTCGGCTGTGTCACTCTATGAACAGTGTGTCAATGCGCGTAAATGGTGACCGTTATAACTGAATAAATATATTCAAAGGGCTACTCACACTACTTAATTAAAAATTTAAAAGCTATGAATGGAAGAACAATAGTATTGTTCGCTGTGGATTTTCTAAATTTACTCATATATCGATGTAGATTTACTGGAACTATATTATCCTAGCAACCACATTTACAATAGTTACCATAGCAACACGCTTCAACTGGTTTTTCTGCGTATGTAGCATTTTAACTTTTGTTTTTGGATGTAATTATAAGGATTGACCTTCAATTCGTTTTGTGTTTTAACAAAGAGGCGGATTGCCTCGAAAATTATAAAAATGTATTTGTCCGTAATATCATTTTTACTTCTCTGTTTATTTATGAATTAAAGGTAATACGTATCCAGCGAACACTTGTTTGTTCGGATCCATTGTTCATAATATGACAGGACGTGTTTGTGTATATAACACAGACGTATGGCGTGACGGGTTTGTGTGTGTACCACATACATATGACGTGACGTGTTTGTGTGTGTACCACAGACATATGACGTGACATGTGTGTGTGTGTGTACCACAAACATATGACGTGACGTGTTTGTGGGTGTACCACATACATATGACGTGACGTGTTTGTGTGTGTACCACAGACATATGACTTGATGTGTTTGTGTGTGTACAACAGACATATGACTTGACGTGTTTGTGTGTGTACCACATACATATGACGTGACGTGTTTGTGTGTGTACCACAGACATATGACTTGACGTGTTTGTGTGTGTACCACAGACATATGACGTGACAGGTGTGTGTATACCACAGACATATGCCGTGACGTGTTTGTGTGTGTACAACATACATATGACGTGACATGTGGGTGTCTGGGTGTGTACCACAGACATATGACGTGACAGGTGTGTGTGTACCACAGACATATGTCGTGACGTGTTTGTGTGTGTACAACATACATATGACGTGACATGTGGGTGTCTGGGTGTGTACCACAGACATATGACGTGACAGGTGTGTGTGTACCACAGACATATGCCGTGACGTGTTTGTGTGTGTACCACAGACATATGGCGTGACATGTGTGTGTTTGTGTGTGTACCACAGACATATGCCGTGACGTGTTTGTGTGTGTACCACAGACATATGCCGTGACGTGTTTGTGTGTGTACAACATACATATGACGTGACATGTGTGTGTCTGTGTGTGTACCACAGACATATGACGTGACAGGTGTGTGTGTGTGTGTACCACAGACATGTGATGTGACGTGTTTATGTGTGTATCACAGACATTTGACGTGACGTGTTTGTGTGTGTACCGCAGACATATGACGTGACATGTGTGTGTGTGTGTGTACCACAGACATTTGACGTGACATGTGTGTGTGTGTGTACCACAGACATTTGACGTGACATGGTTGTGTGTGTACCACAGACATATGACGTGACGTGTTTGTGTGTGTACCACAGACATATGATGTGACGTGTTTGTGTATGTACCACAGACATATGACGTGATGTGTGTGTGTGTGTGTACCACAGACATATGACGTACGTATTTGTGTGTGTACCAGACATATGACGTGGCGTGTGTGTGCGTTTGTACCACAGACATATGACGTGACGTGTTTTTGTGTGTACCAGACATATGACGCACGTGTTTGTGTGTGTACCACAGACATATGACACACGTGTTTGTGTGTGTAACGTTTTAAAAATAATTACTGTTCAGTCATTTGCCTATATAATTTGTATCTATTCTGATTAGTGAAAACAAAACCAACTTACAAAACTTTGAGGTCAAGGGGCAGGGTCTGAGCGTAGCGGAAGTTTTGGCTGAAAATATAATGCACAGGAAACGCTGTATCCTGATTACATCGAGAATTAGGGACGTTAACAGTGTTATCACTGTAGTATTAGGGACGTTAACAGTGTTATCACTGTAGTATTAGGGACGTTAACAGTGTTATCACTGTAGTATTAGGGACGTTAACAGTGTTATCACTGTAGTATTAGGGACGTTAACAGTGTTATCACTGTAGTATTAGGGACGTTAACAGTGTTATCACTGTAGTATTAGGGACGTTAACAGTGTTATCACTGTAGTATTAGGGACGTTAACAGTGTTATCACTGTAGTATTAGGGACGTTAACAGTGTTATCACTGTAGTATTAGGGACGTTAACAGTGTTATCACTGTAGTATTAGGGACGTTAACAGTGTTATCACTGTAGTATTAGGGACGTTAACAGTGTTATCACTGTAGTATTAGGGACGTTAACAGTGTTATCACTGTAGTATTAGGGACGTTAACAGTGTTATCACTGTAGTATTAGGGACGTTAACAGTGTTATCACTGTAGTATTAGGGACGTTAACAGTGTTATCACTGTAGTATTAGGGACGTTAACAGTGTTATCACTGTAGTATTAGGGACGTTAACAGTGTTATCACTGTAGTATTAGGGACGTTAACAGTGTTATCACTGTAGTATTAGGGACGTTAACAGTGTTATCACTGTAGTATTAGGGACGTTAACAGTGTTATCACTGTAGTATTAGGGACGTTAACAGTGTTATCACTGTAGTATTAGGGACGTTAACAGTGTTATCACTGTAGTATTAGGGACGTTAACAGTGTTATCACTGTAGTATTAGGGACGTTAACAGTGTTATCACTGTAGTATTAGGGACGTTAACAGTGTTATCACTGTAGTATTAGGGACGTTAACAGTGTTATCACTGTAGTATTAGGGACGTTAACAGTGTTATCACTGTAGTATTAGGGACGTTAACAGTGTTATCACTGTAGTATTAGGGACGTTAACAGTGTTATCACTGTAGTATTAGGGACGTTAACAGTCTATCACTGTAGTATTAGGGACGTTAACAGTGTTATCACTGTAGTATTACATAGTGGGTGAAGAAGAATGACCATAGCTTGTTGGCTGATATCGTGTGCCGATGACTAAATGACATTAGATCTCGGTAAATCAATACACGGTTGTTGGCGGGGGCTATTTAACGGAAAAGCTATACCCAACATTCGGCTGATGTTTCACCTATCAACACAATCACTTCACAGTCCGTTATACTATATCTCGTTGTTCGCCGTGAATCAATCATGCTCACGTTCTTCGCCATTTGTGAGCTTTTAATATGATATTTAGATTGAACAGCAGGACATATCTAGATTTAAGGTAATATTTTTGTTCTGAGTGTAGGCAAACCATAAATGTAAGTCATTAACAGTTGCTCATCAATGGTTACTCACAAATGGTTACTCGCCAATGTTAGTCATTAACAGTTGCTCACCAATCATTACTCGCCAATGTTTCTCATTAACAGTTGCTCACAAATGGTTACTCGCCAATGTTAGTCATTAACAGTTGCTCACCAATCTTTATTCGCCAATGTTAGTCATTAACAGTTGCTCACCAATGGTAACTCACAAATGGTTACTCGCCAATGTTAGTCATTAACAGTTGCTCATCAATGGTTACTCACAAATGGTTGCTCGCCAATGTTAGTCATTAACAGTTGCTCATCAATGGTAACTCACAAATGGTTACTCGCCAATGTTAGTCGTTAACAGTTGCTCATCAATCTTTACTCGCCAATGTTAGTCATTAACAGTTGCTCACCAATCTTTACTCGCCAATGTTAGTCATTAACAGTTGCTCACAAATGGTAACTTACAAATGGTTACTCGCCAATGTTAGTCATTAACAGTTGCTCATCAATGGTAACTCACAAATGGTTACTTGCCAATGTTAGTCATTAACAGTTGCTCACCAATCTTTATTCGCCAATGTTTCTCATTAACAGTTGCTCACCAATCGTTACTCGCCAATGTTAGTCATTAACAGTTGCTCACCAATCGTTACTCGCCAATGGTTAGTCATTAACAGTTGCTCATCAATGGGAATGTTAGTCATTAACAGTTGCTGACCAATCGTTACTCGCCAATGTTAGACATTAACAGTTGCTCACCAATTGTTACTCGCCAATGGTTAGTCATTAACAGTTGCTCATCAATGGTAACTCACAAATGGTTACTCGCCAATGTTTGTCATTAACAGTTGCTCATCAAATGTTACTCACAAATGGTTACTCGCCAATGTTAGTCGTTAACAGTTGCTCATCAATCTTTACTCGCCAATGTTAGTCATTAAAAGTTGCTCACCAATCGTTACTCGCCAATGTTAGACATTAACAGTTGCTCACCAATCGTTACTCGCCAATGGTTAGTCATTAACAGTTGCTCATCAATGGTAATGTTAGTCATTAACAGTTGCTCACCAATCGTTACTCGCCAATGGTTACTCATTAACAGTTGCTCACCAATCTACTCGCCAATGGTTACTCATTAACAATTGCTCATTAATGGTTACTTACAAATGGTTATTCGCAAATGTTAGTCATTAACAGATGCTCACCAATGGTCACTCACTAATGTTAGTCATTAACAGGTGCTCACGTATGGCTACTTGTTAATGCTACTCATCAGCGGCTGCTCACCAATGGTTACTTGTTAATGCTACTCATCAACGGCTGCTCACCAATGGTTACTTGTTAATGCTACTCATTAACAGCTGCTCACCAATGGTTACTTGTTAATGCTACACATCAACCGCTGCTCACCAATGGTTACTTGTTAATGCTACACATCAACGGCTGCTCACCAATGGTTACTTGTTAATGCTACTCATCAACGGCTGCTCACCAATGGTTACTTGTTAATGCTACTCATCAACGGCTGCTCACCAATGGTTACTTGTTAATGCTACTCATCAACGGCTGCTCACCAATGGTTACTTGTTAATGCTACTCATCAACGGCTGCTCACCAATGGTTACTTGTTAATGCTACTCATCAACGGCTGCTCACCAATGGTTACTTGTTAATGCTACTCATCAACGGCTGCTCACCAATGGTTACTTGTTAATGCTACTCATCAACGGCTGCTCACCAATGGTTACTTGTTAATGCTACTCATCAACGGCTGCTCACCAATGGTTACTTGTTAATGCTACTCATCAACGGCTGCTCACCAATGGTTACTTGTTAATGCTACTCATCAACGGCTGCTCACCAATGGTTACTTGTTAATGCTACTCATCAACGGCTGCTCACCAATGGTTACTTGTTAATGCTACTCATCAACGGCTGCTCACCAATGGTTACTTGTTAATGCTACTCATCAACGGCTGCTCACCAATGGTTACTTGTTAATGCTACTCATCAACGGCTGCTCACCAATGGTTACTTGTTAATGCTACTAATCAGCGGCTGCTCACCAATGTTTACTTGTTAATGCTACTCATCAACGGCTGATCACCAATGGTTACTTGTTAATGCTACTCATCAACGGCTGCTCACCAATGGTTACTTGTTAATGCTACTTATCAACGGCTGCTGACGTATCCTCATTAGTGCTCATTGAGGTTTATATCTGCTTTATCATAGACACAAGAAATCGAAACAAATACACGAACCACATGATGTTTTGTTCTAAACCCAACAGATACATGTATGTCCGGAGATAAGTTGTTTTACTACTTTGCATCCGTTTGATTATCATTGTTTATGGTAGGAGAAAAGCTCCAAACTGTCCAATCTGTCAGATCGCGGTCCTGCGTGCCTAGACAAGTCCATTCTCTGACAAAATGGATAGTATGAGGCCTTTCTGCTTTAAATCTAAAATAACCAACATAAACCACAACGATTACACAACAGGACAATGCTGAGTATCGACGGCACATAGAAAAATAAAACTTCATGAACACTAATAAAAAAATAGGGGGGCACCAAATGCTCAAGGAAGGTAGACGCGTCCTGTTCCAAATGCGGCGACCATCACAAATGACACTCTGATAAAAATATCTGATTTTCTTTTTATGAATTACATAAATTTAAGCTTCTGTATTTGAACGTTTTCTTGCTTTGAAAACGTTGAAAACTGATTATGATTCAAAGTAAATTTCATGCACAAATGCAGCAGGTGCGCATTCTAGGAGTCCCGGGCCGGAAGTGATTAGCCTCTCCTAGCTCACACTGGTGCTGTTTCTGTCGCTCCTTATCTGGTTTTAGTGACGCAGACTCTAATCTGACGGGAATTCCATCCGACGATCTCCGCACCCCCGTCCACTTTGGGTATCCTGGAGTAGTTTTTGAACTCCTTCCGACTCAACCCCTATGCCGTAGTATGGACTCTTAACTATATCCCTATGTAGTAATCTAATTAAATCCCTACGGCGTATTATCTAGTCGTTGCCTAAACTCTAAACTACATTGGTTTAAGTTTTACCAGCTCCGTCTACAAATATTCATGAGGGAGTAGTCCTCTTCCCGGCAGAGAGTAGTCCTTTCTTACAGGGAGAAGCCCCATTCAGATGGAGATATTAAAGTGATTTTAGGGAAAAAAGGACACTTTATCGTATTGTTTATATATAGGGAAAACTCAATATCCTTATGTCGCAGTCGGGACTCTTAGCTATATCCTCATGTCGCAGTCTGGACTCTTAACTATATCCTTATGTCGCAGTCGGGACTCTTAGCTATATCCTTATGTCACAGACGGGACTCTTTACTATATCCTTATGTCCCAGACGGGACTCTTAGCTATATCCTTATGTCGCGGTCTGGACTCTTAGCTATATCCTTATGTCACAGTCTGGACTCTTAACTATATCCTTATGGCGCAGTCGGGACTCTTAGCTATATCCTCATGTCGCAGTCTGGACTCTTAACTTTATCCTTATGTCGCAGTCGGGACTCTTAACTATATGCTTATGTCACAGACGGGGCTCTTAGCTATATCCTTATGTCACAGTCTGTACTCTTAACGATATCCTTATGTCGCAGTCTGGACTCTTAGCTATGTCCTTTTGTCGCAGTCTGGACTCTTAGCTATATCCTTATGTTGCAGTCTGGACTCTTAACTATATCCTTATGTCCCAGACGGGACTCTTTACTATATCCTTATGTCACAGACGGGACTCTTTACTATATCCTTATGTCCCAGACGGGACTCTTTACTATATCCTTATGTCACAGTCTGTACTCTTAACGATATCCTTATGTCGCAGTCTGGACTCTTAGCTATATCCTTTTGTCGCAGTCTGGACTCTTAGCTATATCCTTTTGTCGCAGTCTGGACTCTTAACTATATCCTTATGCCACAGTCTCTACTCTTAGCTATATCCTTATGTAACAGTCTGGACTCTTAACTATATCCTTATGGCGCAGTCGGGACTCTTAGCTATATCCTCATGTCGCAGTCTGGACTCTTAACTTTATCCTTATGTCGCAGTCGGGACTCTTAACTATATCCTTATGTCACAGTCGGGACTCTTAGCTATATCCTTATGTCGCGGTCTGGACTCTTAGCTATATCCTTATGTTGCAGTCTGGACTCTTAACTATATCCTTATGGCGCAGTCGGGACTCTTAGCTATATCCTCATGTCGCAGTCTGGACTCTTAACTTTATCCTTATGTCGCAGTCGGGACTCTTAGCTATATCCTCATGTCGCAGTCTGGACTCTTAACTATATCATTATGTCGCAGTCGGGACTCTTAGCTATATCCTTATGGCACAGACGGGACTCTTTACTATATCCTTATGTCACAGTCTCTACTCTGAGCTATATCCTTATGTCACAGTCTGGACTCTTAACTATATCCTTATGCCACAGTCTCTACTCTTAGCTATATCCTTATGTAACAGTCTGGACTCTTAACTATATCCTTATGGCGCAGTCGGGACTCTTAGCTATATCCTCATGTCGCAGTCTGGACTCTTAACTTTATCCTTATGTCGCAGTCGGGACTCTTAACTATATGCTTATGTCACAGACGGGGCTCTTAGCTATATCCTTATGTCACAGTCTGTAGTCTTAACTATATCCTTATGTCGCAGTCTTGACTCTTAATTATATCCTTATGTCACAGACGAGACTCTTAGATATATCCTTATGTCACAGACGGGACTCTTAACTATATCCTTATGTCACAGACGGGTCTCTTAGCTATATCCTTATGTCGCAGTCGGGACTCTTAGCTATATCCTCATGTCGCAGTCTGGACTCTTAACTATATCCTTATGTCACAGTAAGGGTACTAAACTATATCCTTATGTTACAGTCTGGCTTATGTCACAGTCTGTACTCTTAGCTATATCCTTATGTCACATTCTGGACTCTTAACTATATCCTTATGTCACAGTCTGTACTCTTAACGATATCCTTATGTCGCAGTCTGGACTCTTAACTATATCCTTATGTCACAGTCTCTACTCTTAGCTATATCCTTATGTCACAGTCTGGACTCTTAACTATATCCTTATGTCACAGTAAGGGTACTAAACTATATCCTTATGTTACAGTCTGGATTCTTAACTATATCCTTATGTCGCAGTAAGGGCACTAAACTATATCCTTATGTTACAGTCTGGACTCTTAACTACTGTATATCCTTATGTCACAGTCTGGACTGTTAACGATATCCTTATATCGCCGTCTGGACCACCTTCGCTACTTCTATAGCCTCCCGCTTCTTCCAAAGCTATTAAAAATCCGGTCCTCGTCTATTTGTAGATTGTCCCGGCTAATGAATCAAATGCTGTATTTGGTATCTCATGCATTAACAGGGGCCACAATAGCACACGAATGACGTCAGACCTTACGTCTCATCCATTACTCCATATAGATCTGTATCTTGATGGCACTGCATCTACCGTTGAGTGAACTGATCAGGCTTTACTGGCATATTTGCGACTGTTTGTACTGCCTCAACCCGATAGTGGACCTCCTTTTATATAATATATAATATAATAGTACTGGACGCAGGCATATGCCTATATATTCAGATCAGGTGTATCGTCAGACTCTAAGCTGACACCCCGACGGTTAATAAGTTCATTATTATCAATTTCATGGTTATAATAGCATTCTGGTTTTCCCCAGTGCTTATCCAGTCGGGCTTCAAACGTTTTTAGTGTTGGTGATGTGACGACGTGGTTTGGCAGTGAGTTCCAATGGTTGACTACTCTATCTTTAAAGGCATACTTTCTTAAGTTTAATTTACACACTTTATTTCCCTGCTTTGTTTAGCAGTCTTTTGCTATTATTTATGGAGGCACGGTAGTCTAGTGGTAGGACGCCAGGCTCGTGACCGAAGGGTTGCGAGTTCGAGTCACGAACCTTGTTGTATCTTTCAGCAAGACATTCTACTCCGCTTGTTCCAGTCTACTCAGCTGCAAATGAGTACATGGTTGGGCAGTGCTAGAATTGTTGAATGCTAGCTGTTAGCGCCGAAATGGCAGCTCCAGCTTATGCTCCCCAGGGAGTTGAAAAATATATTGGCTAGTTGCAAAGGCCCTATAACTACGGATAATAATTTGTGAACCGCTTTGAGACGACCTACGAACTAGGTTGTGATAAAGCGGTATATAAGAACCTCGAATTATTAATTATTATTATTATAATTATTTAAGCAATGAATGTTTCAGGAAATGTTGTTATTGTCCTATAACACACATTGCTATTGGTGACAAACTAAATAAAACCCTTTTTCGACATCCGTAATGACTACAAAATTATCATTACAGCTAAAATAAATAAACAATATAATATTCATAGTAAGGAAATGTGAAGTGCGAAATAAACGTCGGGCGAACGTTTCCCGGTATACATTTCTACAGTATAGTATACCCTATCGTAATATATGCCCTTTACAGTATTTACATCTACATTTACACAAACTCTATATTAATATATACACATTTAGCATATAATATTTAGATATATTATATATTTTCATATACTTTATTTTCACATTTACTCTATATCAATATAATCATACATGTAAATATATATTACACTATATACATACAATGTACATATGCTATATATAAATATTGTAACATACCTCCCATACTTGTCACAGAAAATTTTCCACTCAAAGCGTTCGTTCAGCTTGTGCACAGAAGGTATGTTGTGATTGATATTTAATAATTTTAACAGAAAATGAAAAGATGAAGCCAGCAAGATGAGCTACAAGGAGTTGTTTAAAATGTAAATAGGCATCAATCATAAAAGAAGGCGGACAAGAGGCTAATGTAATTTTCTCTTTTCTCATGTGGAGGATATCTGTTTTTTTATTTGATTAAGCTTGAAAAAGAATGCATTATTCCAGGCGGCCTCGTCTCACATCGAGTTGGTCTCGACTAATGAATTATTCTAAATGTTTTTCTCTCTACACGTAGTCATTACTAGGGGCAGCAGCATTTAAATCCCTCCGAAAAGAAAACATTATCCAAATATTTTCAAAATTGTTAAAAAACAACACTGCTCTTGTTTGGATTAAAAAGATCACGTGATAACGAGAGAAAAACTCATAATTTTAAGAGAAATTAAATTTGATCTTGGGAATCCAGCTTTTCAAATTACCGTTATTGTTTACAACTGGTCGCGGCCAGCTCGTGTAAACACAGATGCAGCGTTACAGCCGACGTGACATAATATTGTTCAGAAACCCCTCCGGAGAAAACAGAAATTAATATAGGTTGATATTCTGGCTTCATTTGATACAAAATGAATGTAAAACGACTCCACAAAGCAAACTATATTCTAAGATGATTTAAAATTCCGGAGTGTTTTGCACGTTTTTACATTATATTTGACAGCCGTAGGCGACACTGGGGGTCACGTGGTTATCTATCAGAGAGTTAGTTACCGTTATTATTGATTATACTTCATACATCTGTAATTAAGCAGTAAATTTAATACCAGTTTTATCTCAAAATAAGAATAATTATCCATTTAATGGCATAATTATTTTGCTTTCGCCGAGGGCCTCGCTGCAGAAGGATATTTGGTCCTATCATAACTCACAATGGCCGAGGCTAAAAGTAAGTGTTGGATGACTGATCAGAAATATGTACCACGTACCTTTCTAAAATCTATGGTCGTATATCTTGTTTATCTCGTGGGCATTGGAATCACGTGATCTTCCGGAAATATATGGATACATCGATAACTCCGTTGTACAGGAAGGAAGGAAGTATTTGACAACTAATGAAAGAAAAAGTTGGTCATCGGAAGTTCAGGAAGGGAATGACAAAAGCTTACCTATCGATTAACAGAGAGAAATGATCTAATATGCTAGTAGGAAAACGCTTGGTAGGTATACCGGGAAAATATAGACAGGTATAAAAAGAGACACGTTGTGTGGTAGGTATACAGGTAGACACGCTGTGTGGTTGATATACAGGGAGACACGTTGTGTGATAGGAATACAGGGAGACACGTTGTGTGGTAGGTATACAGGGAGACACGCTGTGTGATAGGAATACAGGTAGACACGCTGTGTGGTTGATATACAGGGAGACACGTTGTGTGGTAGATATACAGGTAGACACGTTGTGTGGTAGGTATACCGGGAGACACGTTGTGTGGTAGATATACAGGTAGACACGTTGTGTGATTGATATACAGGGAGACACGTTGTGTGGTAGGTATACAGGGAGACACGCTGTGTGGTAGGTATACCGGGAGACACGTTGTGTGTTAGGTATGCAGGGAGACACGTTGTGTGGTAGGTATACAGGGAGACACGTTGTGTGGTAGGTATACAGGTAGACACGCTGTGTGGTAGGTATACCGGGAGACACGTTGTGTGGTAGGTATACAGGGAGACACGTTGTGTGGTAGGTATACAGGGAGACACGCTGTGTGGTAGGTATACAGGGAGACACGTTGTGTGGTAGGTATACAGGGAGACACGCTGTGTGGTAGGTATACCGGGAGACACGTTGTGTGGTAGGTATACAGGGAGACACGTTGTGTGGTAGGTATACAGGGAGACACGCTGTGTGGTAGGTATACAGGGAGACACGTTGTGTGGTAGGTATACAGGGAGACACGTTGTGTGGTAGGTATACAGGGAGACACGCTGTGTGGTAGGTATACAGGGAGACACGTTGTGTGGTAGGTATACAGGGAGACACGTTGTGTGGTAGGTATACAGGGAGACACGCTGTGTGGTAGGTATACAGGGAGACACGTTGTGTGGTAGGTATACAGGGAGACACGTTGTGTGGTAGGTATACAGGGAGACACGTTGTGTGGTAGGTATACAGGGAGACACGCTGTGTGGTAGGTATACAGGGAGACACGTTGTGTGGTAGGTATACAGGGAGACACGTTGTGTGGTAGGTATACAGGGAGACACGCTGTGTGGTAGGTATACAGGGAGACACGTTGTGTGGTAGGTATACAGGGAGACACGTTGTGTGGTAGGTATACAGGGAGACACGCTGTGTGGTAGGTATACAGGGAGACACGTTGTGTGGTAGGTATACAGGGAGACACGCTGTGTGGTAGGTATACAGGGAGACACGTTGTGTGGTAGGTATACAGGGAGACACGTTGTGTGGTAGGTATACAGGGAGACACGCTGTGTGGTAGGTATACAGGGAGACACGTTGTGTGGTAGGTATACAGGGAGACACGCTGTGTGGTAGGTATACAGGGAGACACGTTGTGTGGTAGGTATACAGGGAGACACGTTGTGTGGTAGGTATACAGGGAGACACGCTGTGTGGTAGGTATACAGGGAGACACGTTGTGTGGTAGGTATACAGGGAGACACGTTGTGTGGTAGGTATACAGGGAGACACGCTGTGTGGTAGGTATACAGGGAGACACGTTGTGTGGTAGGTATACAGGGAGACACGCTGTGTGGTAGGTATACAGGGAGACACGTTGTGTGGTAGGTATACCGGGAGACACGTTGTGTGGTAGGTATACAGGGAGACACGTTGTGTGGTAGGTATACAGGTAGACACGTTGTGTGGTAGGTATACAGGGAGACACGTTGTGTGGTAGGTATACAGGTAGACACGCTGTGTGGTTGATATACATGTAGACACGCTTTGTGGTAGGTATACCGGGAGACACGTTGTGCGGTAGGTATACAGGGAGATACGTTGTGTGGTAGATATACCGGGAGACACGTTGTGTGGTAGGTATACAGGTAGACACGCTTTGTGGTAGGTATACAGGTAGACACGTTGTGTGGTAGGTATACAGGGAGACACGTTGTGTGGTAGGTATACAGGTAGACACGCTGTGCGGTAGGTATACAGGTAGACACGCTGTGTTGTAGGTATACAGGGAGACACGTTGCGTGGTTGATATACAGGTAGACACGCTGTGTGGTTGATATACAGGGAGACACGCTGTGTGGTAGGTATACAGGGAGACACGTTGTGTGGTAGGTATACCGGGAGACACGTTGTGTGGTAGGTATACCGGGAGATACGTTGTGTGGTAAGTATATAGAGACACATTGTAGAGTATACAGGGAGACACGTTGTGTGGCAGATATCGTTATTTTCAGAATCCCCATGATATATATTTCTTGTTGACTAATAAATAGCATAGCCATACCAGAGACGCCCACACAAAATAAAATGGACAGGTTTTAATCTACGAACCGAAGAAACTATACAATCCTTATCAAAACGTGATTTTGATTTTAGGGTTTTCAGGGTATAAACTGATGAGAGCATTGCTGTCTCTGTTATGTACAGTAGAGGATGATTGGCCTATTCTCACGCCGTGACGAGCGTAACGTGTGGTACAGGAGACGACCACACATATTTTCTTGTCTCTTTTGCTTGTAAGGCTCTTTATTTCTTTTGATTTGGTTTGATGTCTCCTCGGTTCCTGTTCTCGTCTTTCCTCTTGATTTGGCGTCACCTTAAGACATGTTGCGTTTCCTTTTGTTTTAGTGTCTCCTCAGTTCCTGTTGTTGTCCTTAATTTAGCTTTGGTGTCTTCTTAGTTCCTGTTGTTGTTTTTCCATTTGTTTTGGTGTCTTCTTAGTTCCTTCTGTTGTTTTTCCTTTTGTTTTGGTGACCGCTTAGTTCCTGCTGTTCTCTTTCCTTTTGTTTTGGTGACTTCTTAGCTCCTGTTGTTCTCTTTAATTTGGTTTTGGTGTGTCCTCAGTTCCTGTTGTTGTCCTTAATTTAGCTTTGGTGTCTTCTTATTCCTGTTGTTGTTTTTCCATTTGTTTTGGTGACTGCTTAGTTCCTGTTGTTCGCTTTCCTTTTGTTTTGTTGACTGGTTAGTTCCTGTTGTTCTCTTTCGTTTAGTTAATCAGTTTCTCCATTTCCTGTTGTTGTTTTTCCTTTTGTTTTGTTGTGTTCCCAGTTCCTACAGTTGTCGTTTCTTTAGTTTTGATGTCGCTTTAAATACTGTTGTTTTGATGTCTTCTAGTTGCTGTCTCCCTTTGGTTCTAGGAAGAGTTGGGAAATTGTCATTAATTTGACTCAAGGTCAATACAAATCAACCTCTCTCGGATGTATGAACAAATCTATTAAAAGTAGGCACGGATATATCCTAGTCTGAAGTTATATCCTAGTCTGAACTTATATCCTAGTCTGAAGTTATATCCTGAAGTTATATCCTAGTCTGAAGTTATAGCCTAGTCTGAAGTTATATCCTTGTCCTAGTCTGAAGTTATATCCTGAAGTTATATCCTAGTCTGAAGTTATATCCTAGTCTGAAGTTATATCCTAGTCCTAGTCTGAAGTTATATCCTGAAGTTATATCCTAGTCTGAAGTTATATCCTAGTCTGAAGTTATATCCTAGTCCTAGTCTGAAGTTAAATCCTAGTCCTAGCCTGAAGTTATATCCTAGTCTGAAGTTATATCCTGAAGTTATATCCTAGTCTGAAGTTATATCCTAGTCCTAGTCTGAAGTTATATCCTAGTCTGAAGTTATATCCTAGTCTGGGGTTATATCCTAGTCCTAGTCTGAAGTTATATCCTGAAGTTATATCCTAGTCTGAAGTTATAGCCTAGTCTGAAGTTATATCCTTGTCCTAGTCTGAAGTTATATCCTAGTCTGAAGTTATATCCTAGTCTGAAGTTATATCCTAGTCTGAAGTTATATCCTAGTCTGAAGTTATATCCTAGTCTGAAGTTATATCCTAGTCTGAAGTTATATCCTAGTCTGAAGTTATATCCTAGTCTGAAGTTATATCCTAGTCTGAAGTTATATCCTAGTCTGAAGTTATATCCTAGTCTGAAGTTATATCCTAGTCTGAAGTTATATCCTAGTCTGAAGTTATATCCTAGTCTGAAGTTATATCCTAGTCTGAAGTTATATCCTAGTCTGAAGTTATATCCTAGTCTGAAGTTATATCCTAGTCTGAAGTTATATCCTAGTCTGAAGTTATATCCTAGTCTGAAGTTATATCCTAGTCTGAAGTTATATCCTAGTCTGAAGTTATATCCTAGTCTGAAGTTATATCCTAGTCTGAAGTTATATCCTAGTCTGAAGTTATATCCTAGTCTGAAGTTATATCCTAGTCTGAAGTTATATCCTAGTCTGAAGTTATATCCTAGTCTGAAGTTATATCCTAGTCTGAAGTTATATCCTAGTCTGAAGTTATATCCTAGTCTGAAGTTATATCCTAGTCTGAAGTTATATCCTAGTCTGAAGTTATATCCTAGTCTGAAGTTATATCCTAGTCTGAAGTTATATCCTAGTCTGAAGTTATATCCTAGTCTGAAGTTATATCCTAGTCTGAAGTTATATCCTAGTCTGAAGTTATATCCTAGTCTGAAGTTATATCCTAGTCTGAAGTTATATCCTAGTCTGAAGTTATATCCTAGTCTGAAGTTATATCCTAGTCTGAAGTTATATCCTAGTCTGAAGTTATATCCTAGTCTGAAGTTATATCCTAGTCTGAAGTTATATCCTAGTCTGAAGTTATATCCTAGTCTGAAGTTATATCCTAGTCTGAAGTTATATCCTAGTCTGAAGTTATATCCTAGTCTGAAGTTATATCCTAGTCCTAGTCTGAAGTTATATCCTAGTCTGAAGTTATATCCTAGTCTGAAGTTAAATCCTAGTCCTAGTCTGAAGTTATATCCTGAAGTTATATCCTAGTCGTAAGTTATATCCTAGTCCTAGTCTGAAGTTATATCCTAGTTCTAGTCTGAAGTTATATCCTAGCCTGAAGTTATATCCTATTCTGAAGTTATATCCTAGTCCTAGTCTGAAGTTATATCCTAGTCTGAAGTTATATCCTAATTCTGCAGTAATTTGTTGATCATCAGGCACGTCCATAATATATGATGGAAGTCCTCTTGAAGTGTGAATCAACTATGACGTACAGAGGGTTGGTATGTAACTACTTAGAAAAGGAGAGTTAATAACGACACTCTCGTGTATGCCGACTAGGATTGATATACTGTAGGTGCAGGTTTCGATATTACTTAGGCTTACGAAGATAATCTGTGCTAATTTTGATTTGATGTACTTGATGATTTTATGAGTAGCAAAGGGCGCTTAATGTTTTGTTAATCAATAACAAAACACCATGAATGTTTATGTTTATATAAATCTTAATATGAAAAGAAAGATGCAGATTGGTACAGTATTAGCTAATCATCTAAAAGTGTATCAGTTATATAGTGTAGGTTCCTTTTGGTATACATGGAGTTGAAATGTCCCTCCTACACATAAAAGTGTACTGTCAACAACAGATTGATCTTGCAGACAATATTACTATGTTCTGTGCCGTTTTCTAGCAGTGTCGTGTGTACAGGGATTGAACGATATCACTGTATTGACAAGTTGTTGTGCACTACCGTGGTCTACAGTCTACATACAGCGTTAAATGTTCAATGAATATATAAGTCATGCCATTTTATACCGGCATGATAATGTAACAAACCGGACAATTCTATGTCTATATACTAAATATTAAGTGCGTTCTCTGATATCGACGGATCTGCTGTGTATCGTCAATAAAGCACTACTGATGGCACTCCAAAAAATGGTAGCCTATAGCGTAAACAAACGTTATCATAAAATTGTTCAGAAAATAAATTAGTTACAAAAATAGCAACAACACCTTGTTCAATAACGTAATAATAGACTCGACTGAGTAAACTAATTGACCACGTGAACAACCCCGAGTAAACTCGGCAAGGACCTGGCATGACGTCTGCTAGAAACAGATGAAACGACAGATGCATAACCAGGAAGCTGACACTCCACCGCACGGAAACACTCAAGTCGAGGCTCAGGCCGAGAGTGTCCTGGGAGACATTACGTCGTATCTCACGGAGACACGTCGATGCTTAAGCCTACTTTGTCAGGGGAGACATCACATCACAACATCTGTCAAGAACCTCGACAAAGTCTATCAGGAGTACTGTCAATCATGTATGAAATCATATAAAATGGCTTTCATAATAAATATTTGGAACCATGATTAATGATATAAAATATTTACATGATATGTTAAGAACTTTTAATTTTGGAATTCTGGATAAATGTTACGTTAAGTTTCCAGGATGTACTTCCGGCCACGTCCTTGTCACTTGTTATACAATGTATAATGTGAAACACTGAATATATTTCAATTCTTTTGAATTAAATGGCTGTTATCATATGGATTTAACAGATAATGATGTAGGAATACATGATGATGATATACATGTACTCATTTATGTCCCTTCACGATCTGATGTATCCTCAATATGGTAATAATGCCCCAATATAAAGCATTTAACAGTTTTGTTATCAATATTTCATGTTACATGTAACCTGATATAATTTTAAAAACAAAATATCGATTTAAAATTCGAGTATATTTAAACATTATATGTATGTTATCAATACAATCTGTCATTAATATGTGCATGTACATAGACAACAGATGGGAAACGACAAATGTGATATCTAGTATACAACGTCACAGGTAGTGAGAAAAATGCTTTCAACGCCGAACCGTTAAAGGCCGTGAACCTGGTAGGCACGGGAGCATCAGTAACGTAACTAGTCTCCGGGATAGATTAGACCAAATTTTCACCCGACTCGTACTTAAAAGGAACGAGGTTTTAGATCACTCAGATTTCATAGTTTAGCAGTATTGAATGACTGCGTTTTATAGATTTTAACCATAATGATCTTTTTGGAAAACACTATGTAAACCTTTTTGATCAGATTAACTGTTAAATATGACACGGTGCAGGGACAGTTGTTCTTTTGTTTAGATAAAGCTGTTCTGTTCGACAATAAACACCATACGGCACATCAACGTGATATTCGGATGATTTATTGGACAGTATCGGAAATACGCTTCTGTATGTATACAACTTCAAATGATTACCCTCTCTAATATACTCGTCTATTTCAATTTGCATTGCCATCATGCTTATGTATTTGCTGATGTGGTTTGTTTAGGCTTGTATGCTTGGTCTTCGTTAAAGTTTGTTTGGACTTGTGTGCTTGGTCTTCGTTATAGTTTGTTTAGGCTTGTATGCTTGGTCTTCGTTATAGTTTGTTTAGGCGTGAATGCTTGGTCTTCGAAGATTTGTTTGGGCCGTGCATGTTTTGTCTTTGTTCAGTATGAACATGGGATTTGTTTGGGTCTGTACACGTGATTTGTTTGGGCCTGTTTGTTTTGTCTTTGTTTAGTATGAACATGTGATTTGTTTGGGCCTGTGGTTTTGTGTTTGTTTAATATGAACACGTGATTTGTTTGGGTCGTGCATGTTTTGTCTTTGTTCAGTATGGACACGTGATTTGTTTGGGCCTGTGGTTTTGTGTTTGTTTAGTATGAACACGTAATTTGTTTGGGCCTGTATGTTCTGTCTTTGTTGATAAATTCTGCATCGAAAGAAATATCCACGTGATGACATTTCAAAGTTAATATACATGTAGGTCTAGAAGACGTGTCTTTATATCCCGGGTCAAACACAGCTTGAAACAAGCTTTCTGATTTGTCGAAAAATAGCATTACCAGATTCGGCAAATCTGTCGATGCTACGACGTGTTGAAGTTGGTGGCCCATGTTTTCGTTTCTAGACGAGTTATTCGTCTTATACTTGTGACTTGGTCATCGATAAAGTGTGAACATCTGGTTTGTTTGGACATAAATGTATTCTGTGGAAGCAGTTTGTTTAAATAATTCAACCAGTATTCCAATGTACAATTACAATACACTTATCCATCTATATTGACATCGGCAGATGCAAACAAAAACAAGGATTCATCAATTATAATTTGCGTTGTATCAACATAAAACGTCTAAACGTAGTATGCATATAAAACTGTTTCAATTTGTAAGTAAATCAAAATAATTCGATTACCGTGCCATGTATTGGTTTGAAAGTTGCCGAATGCGTTATGCACAAAATAGAACTACATGTAACATCAGCATCCCGGTATAGGGTCATATTTTGTCCTGGTATATATATGTACATGTTAATATTACAATCCAGTGCAGGATCATATTACATCACGGTATGTGGAAATTTTACATCACGGTACAGGGTCATATTACATCACGGTACAGGGTCATATTACATCACGATATAGGACCATATTACATCAAGGTATAGGATCATATTACATCACGGTAAAGGGTCATATTACATCACGGTATAAGACCATATTACATCACGATATAAGGTCATACATGTATTACATCACGGTATAGGGTCATATTACAACACGGTATAGAGTCATATTACATCACGATATAGGGTCATATTACATCACAGTATAGGGTCATATTACATCACGGTATAGGGTCATATTACATCACGATATAAGGTCATACATGTATTACATCACGGTATAGGGTCATATTACAACACGGTATAGAGTCATATTACATCACGGTATAGGATCATATTATATCACGGTAAAGGGTCATACTATATCACGGTATAGGGTCATATTACACCACGGTATAGGGTCATACTACATCACGGTATAGGGTCATATTATATCACGGTTAAGGGTCATACTACATCACGGTATAGGGTTATATTATATCACGGTATAGGGTTATATTATATCACGGTATAGGGTCATATTACACCTCGGTATAGGATCATATTATATCACGGTATAGGGTCATATAACAATACGGTATAAGACCATATCACAACCCACTGTATGCTCATTTTACATCATGGTATATTTTGATTTTATCATGTTATATTTTCAGAGGTGATCACTGTAATACATGTACCGTTAGTCCGCGGTATATTTCCACACTAACATTCTGTTATTATCATATTTATAAACTCTTTCGTAGCAATAAAAACTTTCGTGAGCTAGCTTTTCTTTGTTTATACGAGTATGACGTTCAATCATGAATCTTGTCTCTATTTACAACAATTTACTTACTTTGTGAGGTGATAGTGGCGTGATTCACGCTTATGAAGATTAAAAGTACATTTGTTCTGTATATTCTAACTACTTTTATCGTAATGTGCCGAAAGGTCTTGTAAAAACGATTTTTTTTTTTTGTACCGATGCACAACACCAATAGTATTCAGGCTGTCCATGTACATTAACCCAGGTTTGTAGTGTTATTATATGTTAATATATTAATGTAATACGCAGGTCAGCAAATACAGCACGTTATCATACTACTGTTCTCAATGTACCTCTAGATCTATACAAAATAGTCTCCATAACTACAGTGTACATCAGCCTGTTCAAATAATTAACTACATTGTACATGTACAAATGCTTGATCGTTTTCCTTTGACACATTTTTACATTAGTTTTTTTTTTTGACATCAAAATGTATTTCAGTTGACACTGTTTCACAATGAAATGGTTTTACATCGACAGTTTCACGATGAAATGGTTTTACATCGATAGTTTCACGATGAAATGGTTTTACATCGACAGTTTCACGATGAAATAGTTTTACATCGACAGTTTACGATGACAATGATAGTTTTATATGTTTCCCATTTTGGTTGTTTTCCATTGATATTGTTTAAGACAATAATGTAGACAATGAATATGATTGTTTTATACTGTTTCTTATTGACATTGACAAGGTTTCTCAATTTTTGTATTGACATTCTTTTACACTGACATTACTTTACTTTGCCTTTTTATTTTAGATAGACTCTGTTTTTCCATTCACACTATTTTTCTATTAACATTATTTTCCACTGACACTATTTTTCTTTTGTCATTTTTTCCACTGACACTGTTTTTCTTTTTTACATTAGTTTTCACAGGCACTATTTTTCTATTGTCATTTTTTCACCAGACACTATTTTTCTTTTTACATTAGTTTTCTCTGGCACTGTTTTTCTATTGTCATTTTTGTAACTGCCACTATTTTTCTTTTGACATTAGTTTTCACTGGCACTGTTTTTCTTTTGATATTATTTTTCACTGGTACTGTTTTTCTTTGATATGATTTTCAATGACACTATTTTTCTTTTGACATTATTTTTCACTGGCACTGTTTTTCTTTTGACATTTTTTTCCACTGACACTGTTTTTCTTTTGACATTAGTTTTCACTGGCACTTTTTTTCTTTTGATATTATTTTCCACTGAAACTATTTTTCTTTTGACATTATTTTTCACAGGCATTATTTTTCTATTGACATTTTTTTCCATTGTGACTGTTTTTCTTTTGACATTTTTTTCCACTGACACTATTTTTCTAATGACATTATTTTTCACTGGCATTATTTTTCTATTGACAATATTTTCACTGGCATTGCTTCGTATTTATATTTTAAGCATATACTTCATACTGAACTTGATAAGATTTTCTTTCGCTCCATTTTCTTTCCTATTGAGCCTATTCCCCGATTCCCTCGGGACTTGGCGGGCTGGTATAGACGGGGTACAATGGTGAATGCATCACAAACGGGCATTGAACTAATATACACATAACATACATCATCATCAACCTTACTCGATCAAAACACACTGTGGCTCTGCTAGATATAAAGTCAACAAACACAAAGACATTTCGGTTTCAATAACAAAGCAATGAAAAATATTAGTAATAAATAAAGGTCTCTAAATCAAAGGTACATATATGTAGCAAGTGAAATGTATATCTGTGGAATTGAGTCAGCTGTGTGTGTGTCTGTACAGAATGTACTCACTCCACATGTAAAGCTTTATAAGGTAACAATGGCCACAGCATTAAAACCAGTAATGCATCTGAAGGCAGAAATCGTTAAAGGGTACATGGTCAAGTGATGCCAATTAGCAATACAACTATCACAATGGTCCGCAACAAAGGTAACTTTTCCGTGGAGAGTCTGATGCTGGTAACAAAGAGCAAGCTGACTGACCACCGACAGAGCGCCACCACGCCAAATTAGCAATATCTATTTATCATCGTCCTTGTTAGCTTTACGACATATGTAGTTAGCTTTACAACATATGTAGACAGCTTAAAATCATACGAAGTCAAATTATGCAAACATTACTTTAAGATAACTGGATTGTTACATGCTAAATTGCTACTTGATTTCAAAATAAGAAATTCTGTTTTTTGTCAACATTCACTCTTAACACGTCAACATTTGCTGAAGATTCCGTCAATATTCACTCAGGGTAAAAGAGTAAAAGTTGATAACACGGTTGAAAATTGACTTTGTGACGTTACCATAGGTGAATATTGGCATACTGTGATTTTGTAATTTTACTAAATTTAGACTGCGCGAATAAATACTTAGGTATTGAAATGTTACGATAGATAACCATAGGTTACACAAGTAGATAGTCAGCAATCAATCATATTGAAGCGGTTGTATTCTAAATAAGGGTACATTTCACGAACCCTGTATTTTGTAAAACTTTTTGTATTATAGCTAATCCTTCACTTCAAAACGATACGATCAAAGGGCTCTACAGTGAGGAGCTTTGCGGTAAAAATCCATAGAAATTATGATTGTTACGTACCCGGAGTTACGTCCTTATAAAGCTAATGTCATTTCGATAGAACCACTACGTGCATACATTCTATAGACATAAACCTTGTTGTTCCCAGTTGTTTCAGACGGATTTCTGTGTTCGATTTTTCCTCTGATTTATAAAGAAAAAACCTAAGCAGTATAAAGCTACGTAACATCCTGTATTTCGATCGATTGACGGCTATTGAGGCACTATGTAAATTTCCTGTGATACCTTGATATATTGAAGCAATCTAATTGTTATAGTTACATCTTAAATTGTAGTTACATGTATAAGAATAACAATGTTTGTTTAATTATTTATCAATAGGACCGTAAAAGTTAAGTGTTATTTAAACGTTATAGTGTTACATTGCTGTAATGATGACCTCAACAATCAGACATAAATGTGGACACAATTGTCAGACCCGAACATCTACACAACTGTGGTACCGATATATGAACATCATTGTTAGACCCGATTATCTACAAAAAGGTGGTACCGATATATGAACACAATTGTTAGACCCGAACATCTACAAAAAGGTGGTACCGAAACATGAACACAATTGTAAGACCCGAACATCTACACAAAGGTGGTACCGATATATGAACACAATTGTAAGACCCGAACATCTACACAAAGGTGGTACCGAAATATGAACACAATTGTAAGACCCGAACATCTACACAAAGGTGGTACCGATATATGAACACAATTGTAAGACCCGAACATCTACACAAAGGTGGTACCGAAATATGAACACAATTGTAAGACCCGAACATCTACACAAAGGTGGTACCGATATATGAACACAATTGTAAGACCCGAACATCTACACAAAGGTGGTACCGAAATATGAACACAATTGTAAGACCCGAACATCTACACAAAGGTGGTACCGAAATATGAACACAATTGTTAGACCCGAACATCTACACAAAGGTGGTAACGAAATATGAACACAATTGTAAGACCCGAACATATACACAAAGGTGGTACCGAAATATGAACACAATTGTTAGACCCGAACATCTACACAAATGTGGTACCGAAATATGAACACAATTGTTAGAACCGAACATCTACACAAAGGTGGTACCGAAATATGAACACAATTGTTAGACCCGAACATCTACACAAAGGTGGTACCCAGATATCAACATAAATGTTAGGCTCAAATTACAGCATTAAAGTGGGGTAGGAATATACATGTACTGTATCTTGTTGGTACTCAAATATCAACAAGATGTGAGACTCGAATATCAAAATAAACAAATGGTATAAGATTATTTATATGTACTGAACATAGACACTGATATGATGCTAAAATATCATCTTAATTCCTGATACCCAAGTATCAGAACAAAGGGGACAAGTAAGTTTTTACTCGAATGACGAAAAGAAAATGTCCCTTATATATCTGTTTTTATTTCAATATATCGTTCAAAACATATATATGGTTTGGTATTTTATAACTAAAATATTATAGCAACCTCAGTTTAAACATTAATAATTTCTTTGTAAGAAAAGGGTGCAAATATTTGATGTAATATACAAAATAAAAAGCGTTCAGAAACAGCACCGACCTTCATCTATCTCCTAAATATTATTATTGTTTCGGCACATTAAGCAGAACAGAACCAGGGATAAGTAATTGTATATCGAACGGTACAAGTATAATACATGAAGAGTACGTGCCGATGGCCAGAGTAAAACAAATGCTGAAAACAGCATTCATAACACTCAGATACTGATATAATACAACACAGTCATAAATATATCATCCAAATATTTTCCTGCGTACGTGATAAATTAATATACACCTTGAAAAAGTAACTACTTAAATTATTCTGTTCAGATTGAAATATGTTTGCCATACTATCCCAATGCGTGTTATTGTAAGCGCTAACTAACGTAAAGCCCCTTGCAGAATCTTTTACAAAGATGATAGTTAAGGAACCAAAATTGATCTGCTGCCTCCAGTTGCCAACTTTCGGATATCAATGTTTCCTCTCCTACCTACTATTTCGTTTCAGTTGTGTCTCCCAGGGCTTCCGTGCACTTGTGTCCTTAGCTGTTTCGGAGACATTAAATGTGGAACAAAACAATTCATTTACAACAGTAGGTCAGTCAATATTGCCGTGAATCATAGACATCATTGTTAGTTGGGATGCAACTTCATAGCAATGATTAAACTACATATTTTTTCTAAACAAGTTATCATTTAAAGAACAATATCCCAAACGTAATTTGTAAGTGTATGGTAGATTTGGTTGGTTGGCACTGAAATTAAAAGGCATTTAAGTAAATTTTTAACTTACAAATAGATGATAGTTGTTATTCAATAGCTTTATTGTTAGGTAGTAGACTGGCTTTTCGTAAGCATTTCTCGTATATCGAATTGGACGTAAATTGTAAGAATCTCTCACAGCTATCTATACTGGAGTATCTTTGACGAACAATATTGTGTAAAGAAGGCGGTGATGAACCGTTTGATGCAGCTATTGATGCTATGATTATTTTTTCCTACATTGCAGTTGTAAATGACTCTTGTCTATTAATATAATTTTACCAAGCTGATTAACACCAGGGATATAGCCNTACAACTAGAGTTCTGACTAACAAACACAAGGGACATAGTCTACAACTAGAGTTCTGTCTAACTAACACCAGGGACCTAGTCTATAACTAGAGTTCTGGCTAACTAACACCAGGGACCTAGTCTACAACTAGAGTTCTGGCTAAGTAACACCTAGGATATAGCCTACAACTAGAGTTCTGGCTAACAAACACAAGGGAC
>NW_018405896.1:552965-553422 GCF_002113885.1 Mizuhopecten yessoensis
AACTAATTAACACCAAGGAAAAAAGCTTACAACTAGAGTTTTGGCTAACTAACACAAGGGATTTAGTCTAGAACTAGAGTTCGGGCTAACTAACACCAGGGATATAGCCTAAAACTAGATTTCTGGCCAACAAACACAAGGGACATAGCCTACAAGCAGAATTCTGGCTAACTAACAACAGGGATATAGACTACAACAAGGGTTCTGGCTAACTAAGACTAGGGACATGGCCTACAACTACAGTTCTGACTAATTAACACCAGGGACATAGCCTACAACCAGAATTCTGGCTAACTAACAACAGGGATATAGTCTACAACTATAATTCTGGCTAACTAACAACAGGGATATAGACTACAACAAGGGTTCTGGCTAACTAACACCAGGGACATAGCCTACAACTAGAGTTCCTGCTAACTAACACAAGGGATTTAGTCTATAACTAGAGTTCTGGCTA
>NW_018405896.1:557644-557898 GCF_002113885.1 Mizuhopecten yessoensis
TATAGCCTAAATCTAGAGTTCTGGCTAACTAACATCAGGGACATAGCCTACAACTAGAGTTCTGCCTAACCAACACCAGGGCATAATCTACAACTACAGTTCTGGCTAACTAACAACAGGGATATAGACTACAACTAGAGTTCTGGCTAACTAACACCAGGGATACAGTCTACAACTAGAGTTCTGGCTAACTAACAACAGGGACCTAATCTACAACTAGAGTTCTAACTAATTAACACCAGGGACATAGCTTA
>NW_018405897.1:0-234 GCF_002113885.1 Mizuhopecten yessoensis
GTGATCCTGTGTGTATGTTATCTACTGAGTGATCCAGTGTGTATGAATACTGTGTGTTGCAGTGTGTATGTTTATGAGTGAGTGAGCCAGTGTGTATTTTATCTACTGAGTGATGAAGTGTTTATTACTGTGTGTTCCAGTGTGTGTGTTTACTACATGTACTATGTGATCCAGTGTGTGTGTTTATTGCTGTGTGATCCAGTGTGTATGTTTACTACTGTGTGATCCAGTGTG
>NW_018405897.1:353-588 GCF_002113885.1 Mizuhopecten yessoensis
GTTTACTACTGTGTCATCCAATGTGTGTTTTACTACTATGTGATCCTGTGTGTGTGTTTACGTTTGTGTGATCTAGTGTGTGTGTTTACTACAGGTACTGTGTGATCCAGTGTGTGTGTTTACTACTGTGTGATCCAGTGTATGTGTGTTTACTACTGTGTGGTCCAGTGTGTATGTTTACTACTGTGTCATCCAATGTGTATGTTTACTACTGTGTGATCCAGTGTGTGTTTTT
>NW_018405897.1:2117-3633 GCF_002113885.1 Mizuhopecten yessoensis
CTATGACTGAGTGAGCCAGTGTGTATGTTATCTACTGAGTGATACAGTGTTTATTGCTGTGTGATCCAGTTGCTGTGTTTCCTACTGTGTGATCCAGTGTGTGTTTACCACTTTGTGATCCTNTTATTGCTGTGTGATCCAGTGTGTGTGTTTACTACTGTGTGATCCAGTGTGTGTGTTTATTGTTGTGTGATCCGGTGTGTGTTTACTGCTGTGTGATCCAGTGTGTATGTTTACTACTGAGTGAGCCAGTGTGTATATTTACGTCTGTGTGATCAAGTGTGTATGTTTAATGCTGTGCGATCCAGTGTGTGTGTTTACTACGGTGTGATCCAGTGTGTGAGTTTATTGTTGTGTGATCCAGTGTGTGTTTTTATTGCTATGTGCTCCAGTGTGTGTGTTTATTGCTGTGTGATCCAGTGTGTGTGTTTACTACTGTGTAATCCAGTGTGTATGTTTATTACTGTGTTATCCAGTGTGTATGTTTACTACTGTGTGATCCAGTGTGTGTATGTTTACTACTGTGTGATCCAGTCTGTGTATGGTGTGTATGTTTATTACTGTGTTATCCATTGTGTCTTTTTACTACTGTGTGATCCAGTGTATGTGTGTTTAATACTGTGTGATCCAGTGTATGTGTGTTTACTACTGTGTGATCCAGTTTGTGTGTTTACTTCTGTGTGGTCCAGTGTGTGTGTTTATGTTTACTACTGTGTGATAGTGTGTGTGTTTACTAGTGTGTGATCCAGTGTGTATGTTTATTACTGTGTTTTCCAGTGTGTATGTTTACTACTGTTTGATCCAGTGTGTGTATGTTTATTACTGTGTTATCCAGTGTGTGTGGTTACTACTGTGTGATCCAGTCTGTGTATGGTGTGTATGTTTATTACTGTGTTATCCAGTTTGTATGTTTACTACGGTGTGATCCAGTGTGTGTTTACTACTGTGTGATCCAGTTTGTGTGTTTACTTCTGTGTGATCCTGTGTGTGTATGTTTACTGCTGTGTGATCCAATGTGTATGTTTATTACTGTGTGATCCAGTGTATGTGTGTTTAATACTGTGTGATCCAGTGTATGTGTGTTTAATACTGTGTGATCCAGTGTATGTGTGTTTACTACTGTGTGTTCCAGTTTGTATGTTTATGACTGAGTGAGCCAGTGTGTATGTTATCTACTGAGTGATCCAGTGTTTATTGCTGTGTGATCCAGTGAGTGTATGTTTACTACTGCGTGATCCAGTGTGTGTATGATTACTACTGTGTGATCCAGCGTGAGTCTGTTTACTACTGTGTGATCGAGTGTGGATGGTTACTACTGTGTCATCCAATGTGTGTGTTTTACTACTATGTGATCCTGTGTGTGTGTTTATAGCTGTGTGATTCAGTGTGTGGTTTTATTGCTGTGTGATCCAGTGTGTGTGTTTATTATTGTGTGATCCATTGTGTGTGTTTACTACTGTGTGTTCCAGTTTGTATGTTTATGACTGAGTGAGCCAGTGTGTATGTTATCTACTGA
>NW_018405898.1:0-234 GCF_002113885.1 Mizuhopecten yessoensis
TGGAAGTAATAAAAGAAGGTAAAGAAAAAGACTGTGCAGTGTGCTCTAGGCGAAGGGAGGAGGGAGGTGTTGGACGCCGACGTAGGAGTCGAACCCAGTGTGCCCTGTGTTTGAATACATTTCGTAAACTATCAGTTTTGGTTTGTTGACGATGGACTTCCATTCTTAGACGTAGTTCATTTCCAGTTTGACCTTTGTAAAATTCAGAGCACCTCTTACAAATTACAGCATAAA
>NW_018405898.1:4201-4501 GCF_002113885.1 Mizuhopecten yessoensis
CCTCTATAATCAACGGTAAACCTCATGTTGTGACGGCTTATAACCGTTTCATGGGTGGAGTTGACATATCGGATGCTATGGTAGATGTGTATTCTGGGGATCGTAAATCATTAAAAGTTTGAAAGAAAATAACACTTACTGCATATCTTTCATAGGGTTATGCTTAATGCGTATATTTTGTACTCTAATAACACATGAGACCAGCCGGTGAAAACACGATTAAAATTTACGTAATTAGTTGTCGAGTCCCTGTGGTGCTGGGAATGGTATGGCAGAAGTGAGGAGAAGAGTGCGGCGTTG
>NW_018405898.1:5684-6572 GCF_002113885.1 Mizuhopecten yessoensis
TAGATGCCTTCACACATTCTGGAGAAAAAAATGTTTCTATTTCTGAGTTCCAGTTGGTGGCCGGTATTTCTGCGACGCCATTTGCGTCCGCTGTCGCAATGATTTCAATTTTGCCTGCGTTTATTAAATTCAGCAAAGTAGCTGGGTCATCTAATGGAATTGTATCAGTGGACAGCTCGTGATGGACATCGGCTCTAACTGAAATAGTGTTGTTGTCAGGACTAATAGACTCAACTGCTGCAGCGATTTCGTCATCAGGAAAAGACAAGCTGTGATCATAAAATGAAGTCACCCCTGGGCAAGCTATCACATTATCAAACTCTGATGGAGCAATGACGTCGAAGTCATGATGACCATTGTCCATGTTGTTGTCACTGAGCTCTAATAAAGCTGCCGCTGCAACATCTAGGGCATTTTCCAAGCTTTGCGTTAGGGACTCGGGCGGCGTAGGAATATCAGCTGTTCCTGACGTCTGAAAGTTTTTCACACTTTCTTCATTGCCAACAGTTGAAACACTGACGCTCTCAGTGAAGGGTTTGTCAAAAGGACTTGACGGAAGAAAGGCAGACTCTGGAATAGGATTTTTGCTAAGGGGGAAAATACCACACCCTCTAAAACCACTGATGATATTTTCTCTTGTCACACCGAGATCCCACGCTTGCCGGAAAATCCCTGGAAATGTCCATTTGTTAACTATATTGCAAGCTGCAGAGGAAAGAAATTCAGAGCAAATACGATTATATTGCTTGTTAAACGGACCGAACACAGCTCTATCTAAGGGCTGCGAAAACATGTGTGGTGTGTGGTGGAAACGCCATGATTGCGATGTTCTCTTGTTTGGCAAAGCTCTAAAAGGGTGAGGGATTCATGTGAACCATGTCCATCGAG
>NW_018405899.1:0-234 GCF_002113885.1 Mizuhopecten yessoensis
ACATCCTATACCTACCTTACATTATATACCTACCTAACATCCTAATGCCTACTAACATTCTACACCTACCTTACATCTTATGCCTACCTTACATCCTAAAACCTACGTAACACTTTACACCTTGTTAACATCCTAACTCCTACCAAACATTACATACCTACCTAACATCCTAACACC
This sequence comes from Mizuhopecten yessoensis, assembly GCF_002113885.1. NCBI lineage: Eukaryota > Metazoa > Mollusca > Bivalvia > Pectinida > Pectinidae > Mizuhopecten > Mizuhopecten yessoensis. The sequence goes on from NW_018405899.1 coordinate 178, forward strand.
TACCCAACACCTTACACCTACCAAACATCCTAACCCCTACCAAACATCCTAAAACCT
>NW_018405899.1:3314-3739 GCF_002113885.1 Mizuhopecten yessoensis
GCTTACATTATATACCTACATAATATCCGAACAACTACCGAAACATCCTAAAACCTACCTAAAATCCTAACACCTACCTAACATCCTACACCTACCAAACATCCTAACACATACCTAAAATCCTACACCTACCTTACATCCTATACCTACCTTACATTATATACCTACCTTACATCCTAACGCCTACTAACATTCTACACCTACCTTACATCTTATGCCTACCTTACATCCTAACCCCTACCTAACACTTTACACCTTGTTAACATCCTAACTCCTACCAAACATTATATAACTACCTAACATCCTAACACCTACCCAACACCATACACCTACCAAACATCCTAACTCCTACCAAACATCCTAAAACCTACCTTACATCGTAACACCTACCTAACATCCTATATCTACCTAACATCCTACACCTT
>NW_018405900.1:0-235 GCF_002113885.1 Mizuhopecten yessoensis
CTGTAGTGAGAGTAGACAGTAAATATATAGTGAGAGTATACAGTATATTTGTAGAAAGGGTAGACAATAAATATGTAGAGAGAGTACACAGTATATCTGTAGAGAGGGTAGACAATAGATATGTAGAGAGAGTAGACAGTAAATCTGTAGCGAGAGCAGACAGTAAATATGTAGTGAGGGTAGACAGTCAATCTGTAGAGAGGGTAGACAATAAATATGTAGAGAAAGTAGACAG
>NW_018405900.1:3504-4269 GCF_002113885.1 Mizuhopecten yessoensis
TACAGAATATATTNCAGAATATGTGTAGAGAGGGTACACAGTACATCTGTAGAGAGGGTAGACAATAAATATGTAGAGAGAGTAGACAGTAAATCTGTATAAATAGTAGACAGTAAATATGTAGAGAGAGTGGACAAATTATCTGTAGAGAGAGTAGACAGTAAATATGTAGAGAGAGTAGACAGTAAATCTGTAGTGAGAGTAGACAGTAAATATATAGTGAGAGTATACAATAAATCTGTAGAGAGGGTAGACAGGATATCTGTAGAAAGGGTAGACAATAAATATGGAGAGAGAGTACACAGTGTATCTGTAAAGAGGGTAGACAATAGTCATGTAGAGAGAGTAGACAGTAAATCTGTAGAGAGAGCAGACAGTAAATATGTAGTGAGGGTAGATAGTAAATCTGTAGAGAGGATAAACAGTAAATATGTAAAAATGGTAGCAGTAAATATATAGAGAAAGTAAACAGTTCATATCTAGAGATGGTAGACAGTAAATATGTACAGAGGGTAGACAGTATAGCTGTAGAGAGAGTAGACAGAAAATTTATAGAACAGGTAGATAGTAAATATGTGGAGAGAGTAGAAAGTAATCTGTCAAGAGTGTAGACAGAAAATCTGTAGACAGAATAGAAAGTATATCTGTAGAGAGAGTAGACAATAAATCTGTAAAGAGAGTAGATAGAAAATCTATAGAGCGAGTAGACAGTAAATATAAATAGAGAGTAGACAGTAAATCTGTAGAGAGAGTAGACAGAAAATC
>NW_018405900.1:6806-59925 GCF_002113885.1 Mizuhopecten yessoensis
TCATAAGTAGACAGAGTAGACATTAAATCTGTTGAGAGAGTAGACAGTAAATCTGTTGAGAGAGTAGACAGTATATCTGTAAAGAGAGTAGACAGTAAGTATGTAGAGAGGGTAGACAGTAAATCTGTATTGAGAGAAGACAGAATATATGTAGATGTAGAGAGGGTAGACAGAATATGTGTAGAGAGGGTACACAGTACATCTGTAGAGAGGGTAGACAATAAATATGTAGAGAGAGTAGACAGTAAATTTGTAGAAGGGGTACACAGTAAATCTGTAGAGGGGGTAGACAGTAAATCTCTACAGAGAGTAGATAGTAAATCTGTAGAGAGGGCAGATAGTAAATCTGTAGAGAGGGTAGACAGTAAATATGTAAAGAGGAGAGACATTAAATATATTGAGAAAGTTGACCGTATATCTGAAAAGGGGATAAAAGGCAATATATCTTTAAAGAGGATAGACAGAAAGTCTGTAGAGAGGGTAGACCGTAAATCTGTAGAGAGAGTAGACAGTATATCTGTAAAGAGAGTAGACAGTAAGTATGGAGAGAGAGTAGACAGTAAATATGTAGAGAGAGTAGACAGTAAATCTGTAGCGAGAGCAGACAGTAAATATGTAGTGAGGATAGACAGTATATCTGTAGAGAGGGTAGACTATAAATATGTAGAGAGAGTAGACAGAATATCTCTTCTGTATAAATAGTAGACAATAAATATGTAGAGAGAGTAGACAGAATATCTCTTCTGTATAAATAGTAGACAATAAATATGTAGAGAGAGTAGACAGTAAATCTGTAGCGAGAGCAGACAGTAAATATGTAGTGAGGGTAGACAGTATATCTGTAGAGAGGGTAGACTATAAATATGTAGAGAGAGTAGACAGAATATCTCTAGAGAGGGTAAACAATAAATATGTAGATAGAGTAGACAGAATATCTCTAGAGAGGGCAGACAATAAATATGTAGAGAAAGTACACAGTACATATGTAGAGAGAGTAGACGGAATATCTCTAGAGAGAGTAAACAAGAAATATGTAGATAGAGTAGACAGAATATCTCTATAGAGGGTAAACAATAAATATGTAGATAGAGTAGACAGAATATCTATAGAGAGGGTAGACAATAATTATGTAGAGAGAGTACACAGTATATCTGTAGATAGGGTAGACTATAAATATGTAGAGATAGTAGACAGTATACCTGTAAAGAGAGTAGACAGTATGTCTGTAAAGAGAGTAGACAGTATTTCTGTAAAGAGAGTAGATAGAAAATCTTTAGAGCGAGTAGAAAATCTATACAGAGGGTAGACAGTAAATCTGCTGAGATAGTAGACAGTGAATCTGTAAAGAGAGTAGACAGTATGTCTGTAAAGAGAGTAGATAGAAAATCTTTAGAGCGAATAGACAGTAAATATGCAAACATTGTAGAGAGTTAATTTGTAGAGAGGGGAGATGGTCAATCTGTAGAGAGGGAAAGCAGTAAATCTGTATTGAGAGAAGACAGAATATATGTAGAGAGGGTAGACAATACATATGTAGAGAGGGTAAACAATAAATATGTAGAGATAGTAGACAGTAAATATGCAAACATTGTAGAGAGTTAATTTGTAGAGAGGGTAGATGGTCAATCTGTAGAGAGGGTAGACTATAAATATGTAGTAGAGAGAGTAGACATTAAATGTGTTGAGAGAGTAGAAGGTAAATGTGTTGAGAGAGTAGATAGTATATCTGTAAAGAGAGTAGATAGAAAATCTATAGAGCGAGTAGACAGTAAATATGCAAACATTGTAGAGAGTTAATTTGTAGAGAGGGGAGATGGTCAATCTGTAGAGAGGGTAGACAATAAATCTGTATTGAGAGAAGACAGAATATATGTAGAAAGGATAAACAGTAAATATGTAGCGAGGGTAGGCAGTAAACCTGTACAGAGGGTAGACAGTAAATCTGTAGAGAGGGTAGACAATAAATATAGAGAGAGAGTAGACAGTAAATCTGTAGAGATGGTAGACAGTAAATATGTAGAGAGAGTAGACAGTAAATCTGTAGTGAGAGTAGACAGTAAATCTGTAAAGAGAGTAGATAGAAAATCTTTAGAGCGAATAGACAGTAAATATGTATAGAGAGTAGACAGTAAATCTGTAGAGAGAGTAGACAGAAAATCTACAGAGCGAGTAGACAGTAAATATGTAGAGAGAGTAGACAGTAAATCTGTCAAGAGAGTAGACAGTAAATTTGTAGAGAGAGTATACAGAATATATGTAGAGAGGATAAACAGTAAATATGTAGAGAGGGTAGACAGTAAATCTGTACAGAGGGTAGACAGTAAATATGTAAAGACGGTAAACATTAAATCTGTAGAGAGGGTAGACAGTAAATATGTAAAAATGGTAGACAGTAAATTTGTAGAGAGGGTAGATAGTAAATCTGTAGAGAGGGTAGATGGTAAATCTGTAGAGAGGGTAGACAGTAAATGTATAGAGAAAGTAAACAGTACATATCTAGAGAGGGTAGACAGTAAATATGTACAGAGGGTAGACAGTATAGCTGTAGAGAGAGTAGACAGAATATATGTAGAGAGGGTACACAGTAAATCTGTAGAGGGGGTAGACAGTAAATCTCTACAGAGAGTAGATAGTAAATCTGTAGAGAGGGCAGATAGTAAATCTGTAGAGAGGGTAGACAGTAAATCTGTAAAGAGAGTAGATAGAAAATCTATAGAGCGAGTAGACAGTAAATATGTATAGAGAGTAGACAGTAAATCTGTAGAGAGAGTAGACAGAAAATCTACAGAGCGAGTAGACAGTAAATATGCAGAGAGAGTAGACAGTAAATCTGTAGTGAGAGTAGACAGCAAATCTGTAGAGAGAGTAGACATTAAATCTGTTGAGAGAGTAGACAGTAAATCTGTTGAGACAGTAGACAGTATATCTGTAAAGAGAGTAGACAGTAAGTATGTAGAGAGGGTAGACGGTAAATCAGTATTGAGAGAAGACAGAATATATGTAGATGTAGCGAGGGTAGACAGAATATGTGTAGAGAGGGTACAGAGTACATATGTAGAGAGGGTAGACAATAAATCTGTAAAGAAGGTAGCCGGTAAATATGTAGAGAGGGTAGACAGTAAATCTGTAGAGAGGATATGTAATAAATCTGTAGACAGAGGAGACAGTCAATCTGTAGAGAGGGTAGATAGTAAATTTGTAGAGAGAATAGATAGTAAATATGTAGAGAGGGTCGATAGTAAATCTGTTGAGAGGGTTAATAGTAAATCTGTAGCGAAAGTAGACAGTAAATATGTAAAGAGAGTAGACAGTAAATCTGTTGAGACAGTAGACAGTATATCTGTAAAGAGAGTAGACAGTAAGTATGTAGAGAGGGTAGACAGTAGATCTGTATTGAGAGAAGACAGAATATATGTAGATGTAGCGAGGGTAGACAGAATATGTGTAGAGAGGGTACAGAGTACAAATGTAGAGAGGGTAGACAATAAATCTGTACAGAGAGTAGACAGTAAATCTGTAAAGAAGGTAGCCGGTAAATATGTAGAGAGGGTAGACAGTCAATCTGTAGAGAGGGTAGATAGTAAATTTGTAGAGAGGGTAGATAGNTAGAGAAAGTAGACAGTAAATCTGAAGAGATAGTAGACAGTAAATATGTAGAGAGAGTAGACAGTAAATCTGTAGTGAGAGTAGACAGTAAATCTGTAAAGAGAGTAGATAGAAAATCTTTAGAGCGAGTAGACAGTAAATATTTATAGAGAGTAGACAGTAAATCTGTAGAGAGAGTAGACAGAAAATCTGCAGAGCGAGTAGACAGTAAATATGTAGAGAGAGTAGACAGTGAATCTGTCAAGAGAGTAGACAGTAAATTTGTAGAGAGAGTATACAGAATATATGTAGAGAGGATAAACAATAAATATGTAGATAGAGTAGACAGTAAATCTGTACAGAGGGTAGACAGTAAATATGTAAAGACGGTAAACTTTATATCTGTAGAGAGGGTAGACAGTAAATATGTAAAAATGGTAGACAGAAAATTTGTGGAGAGGGTAGATAGTAAATCTGTAGAGAGGGTAGATAGTAAATCTGTATAGAGGGTAGATGGTAAATCTGTAGAGAGGGTAGACAGTAAATATGTAACAATGGTAGAGAGTAAATTTGTAGAGAGGGGAGATAGTAAATCTGTAGAGAGGGTAGACAGTAAATATATAGAGAAAGTAAACAGTATATCTGTAAAGAGAGTAGACCGTACGTATGTAGAGAGAGTAGATAGTAAATCTGTATAGAGGGTAGATGGTAAATCTGTAGAGAGGGTATACAGTAAATATATAGAGAAAGTAAACAGTACATATCTAGAGAGGGTAGACAGTAAATATGTAACAATGGTAGAGAGTAAATTTCTAGAGAGGGTAGATAGTAAATATAAATATATAGAGAAAGTAAACAGTACATATCTAGAGAGGGTAGACAGTAAATATGTAAAGACGGTAAACTTTATATCTGTAGAGAGGGTAGACAGTAAATATATAGAGAAAGTAAACAGTATATCTGTAAAGAGAGTAGACAGTACGTATGTAGAGAGAGTAGACAGTAAATCTGTTTTGAGAGAAGACAGAATATATGTAGATCTAGAGAGGGTAGACAGAATATGTGTAGAGAGGGTACACAGTACATCTGTATAGAGGGTAGACAATAAATATATAGAGAGAGTAGACAGTAAATCTGAAGAGATAGTAGACAGTAAATATGAAGAGAGAGTGGACAAATTATCTGTAGAGAAAGTAGACAGTAAATCTGTAGTGAGAGTAGACAGTAAATATACTGTGAGAGTATACAGTAAATCTGTAGAGAGGGTAGACAGTATATCTGTAGAGAGGGTAGACAATAAATATATAGAGAGAGTAGACAGTAAATCTGTTTTGAGAGAAGACAGAATATATGTAGATGTAGAGAGGGTAGACAGAATATCTCTAGAGAGGGTAGACAATAAATATGTAGAGAGAGTAGACAGAATATCTCTAGAGAGGGTAGACAATAAATATATAGATAGAGTAAACAGAAAATCTATAGAACAGGTAGATAGTAAATATGTGGAGAGAGTAAAAGTAATCTGTCAAGAGTGTAGACAGAGAATCTAGAGACAGTATAGAAAGTATATCTGTAGGGAGAGAAGACAGTAAATCTGTTGAGAGAGTAGATAGAAAATCTATAGAGCGAGTAGACAGTAAATATGTATAGAGAGTAGACAGTCAATCTGTAGAGAGTGTAGACAGAAAAACTGCAGAGCGAGTAGACAGTAAATCTGTAGAGAGAGTAGACAGTATATCTGTCAAGAGAGTAGACAGTAAATCTGTAGAGAGAGTATAAAGAATATATGTAGAGAGGATAAACAGTAAATATGTAGAGAGGGTAGACAGTAAATCTGTACAGAGGGTAGACAGTAAATATGTAGAGAATGTAAACAGTACCTATGTAGAGAGAGTAGACAGTATATCTGTAGAGAGAGAAGACAGTAAATATATAGAGCGAGTAGAGATTAAATATGTAGAGAGAGTAGACAGTAAATCTGTCAAGAGAGTAGACAGTAAATCTGTAGAGACTGTAGACAGTAAATCTGTAGAGGGAGTAGACAGAAAATATGTGGAGAGGTTGCACAGTAAATATGTAGAGGGGGTAGACAATAAATCTGTAGAGAGGGTAGACAGTAAATATGTAAAGACGGTAGATGGTAAATATGTAGAGAAAGTAAACAGTACATATCTAGATAGGGTAGACAGTAAATATGTACAGAGGGTAGAGACTATAGCTGTAGAGAGAATAGACAGAATATATGTAGAGAGGATACACAGTAAATCTGTAGAGGGGGTAGACAGTAAATCTCTACAGAGAGTAGATAGCAAATCTGTAGAGAGGGCAGATAGTAAATCTGTAGAGAGGGTAGACAGTAAATATGTAGAGAGGATAGACATTAAATATATTGAGAAAGTAGACCGTATATCTGAAGAGGGGATAATAGACAATATATCTTTAGAGAGGATAGACAGAAAGTCTGTAGAGAGGGTAGACAGTAAATCTGCACAGAGAGAGTAGACAGAATATATGTAAAGAGAGTAGACAGTAAATATGTAGAGAGAATAGACAGTAAATCTGTAGTGAGAGAAGACAGTATATCAGTAGAGAGAGTAGACAGTATATCTGTGGTGAGAGTAGACAGTATATCAGTAGAGAGAGTAGACAGTATATCTGTAGAGAGTGTAGACAATAAATCTGTAGAGAGTGTAGATGGTAAATATGCAGAGAGGGTAGAAAGTAAATCTGTAGAGAGGGTAGATAGTAAATATGTAGAGAGGGTAGACAGTAAATATGTATAGAGAGCAGACAAAATATACGTAGTGAGAATAAACATTAAACATGTAGAGAGAGTAGACAATAAATATGTAGAGAAAGTACACAGTACATATGTAGAGAGGGTAGACAGTATATCTGTACAGAGAGTAGACAGTAAATCTGTAAAAAGGTTGACAGTAAATCTGTAGAGAGGGTAGACAGTAAATATGCAGAGAGGGTAGACAGTATATCTGTACAGAGAGTAGACAGTAAATCTGTAAAAAGGTAGACAGTAAATCTGTAGAGAGGGTAGACAGTCAATCTTTAGAGAGAGTAGATAGTAAATCTGTAGAGAGGGGAGATAGTAAATGTGTAGAGAGGGTAGATAGTAAAACTGTATAGAGGGTAGATAGTAAATCTGTAGAGAGGGTAGATAGTAAAACTGTATAAAGGGTAGATAGTAAATCTGTAGAGAGGGTAGATAGTAAATGTGTAGAGAGTGAAGACAATAAATCTGTAGAGAGGGTAGATAGTAAATCTGTAGAGAGGGTAGATAGTAAATCTGTAGTGAGGGTAGATAGTATAGATGTAGAGAGAGTAGACAGTATATCTGTAGAGAGTGTAGACATTAAATATGTAGAAAGTGAAGATGGTAAATATGCAGAGAGGGTAGTTAGTAAATCTGTAGAGAGGGTAGATAGTAAATATTTAGAGAGGGTAGACAGTAAATATGTATAGAGAGTAGACAAAATATACGTAGAGAGAGTAAACAGTAAACATGTAGAGAGAGTAGACAGTAAATATGTAGAGAAAGCACACAGTACATATGTAGAGAGAGTATACAGTAAATATGCAGAGAGGGTAGACAGTATATCTGTACAGAGAGTAGACAGTAAATCTGTAAAAAGGTAGACAGTAAATCTGTAGAGAGGGTAGACAGTCAATCTTTAGAGAGAGTATATAATAAATGTGTAGAGAGGGTAGATAGTAAAACTGTATAGAGGGTAGATAGTAAATCTGTAGAAAAGGTAGATAGTAAATGTGTAGAGTGGGTAGATAGTAGAACTGTATAGAGGGTAGATAGTAAATCTGTAGAGAGGGTAGATAGTAAATGTGTAGAGAGGGTAGATAGTAAAATCTGTAGAGAGGGTAGAAGTAAATCTGTAGAGAAGGTAGATAGTAATTGTGTAGAGAGGGTAGACAGTAAATCTGTAGAGAGGGTAGACAGTCAATCTGTAGAGAGTGTAGATAGTAAATCTGTAGAGAGGGTAGATAGTAAAACTGTATAGAGGGTAGATAGTAAATCTGTAGAGAGGGTAGATAGTAAATCTGTGTAGAGGGTAGATAGTAAATCTGTGGAGAGGGTAGATAGTAAATCTGTAGAGAGGATAGACAGTAAATATGTAGAGAAAGTACACAGTACATATGTAGAGAGAGTACAAAGTAAATATGCAGAGAGGGTAGACAGTATATCTGTACAGAGAGTAGACAGTAAATCTTTAAAAAGGTAGACAGTAAATCTGTAGAGAGGGTTTAGACAGTCAATCTTTAGAGAGAGTATATAGTAAATGTGTAGAGAGGGTAGATAGTGAAACTGTATAGAGGGTAGATGGTAAATCTGTAGAGAAGGTAGATAGTAAATGTGTAAAGTGGGTAGATAGTAAAACTGTATAGTGGGTAGATAGTAAATCTGTAGAGAGGGTAGATAGTAAATCTGTAGAGAGAATAGACAGTAAATATGTAGAGAGGGTACATAGTAAATCAGTAGAGAGGGTAGACATAAATCTATACAGAGAGTAGACAGTAAATCTGTAGAAAGAGTAGACAGTAAATATGTAGAGAGAGTAGACAGTATATCTGTAGAGAGGGTAGACGGTAAATATGTAGAGAGAGTAGACAATACATCTGTAGAGAGAGTAGACAGTAAATATGTAGAGAGAGTAGACAGTAAATCTGTAGAAAGAGTAGACAGTAAATATGTAGAGAGAGTAGACAGTATATCTGTAGAGACGGTAGACGGTAAATATGTAGAGAGAGTAGACAATACATCTGTAGAGAGAGTAGACAGTAAATATGTAGAGAGAGTAGACAGTAAATCTGTAGAAAGAGTAGACAGTAAATATGTAGAGAGAGTAGACAGTATATCTGTAGAGACGGTAGACGGTAAATCTGTAGAGAGAGTAGACAATAAATATGTAGAGAGTGTAGACAGTAAATATGTAGAGAGAGTAGACAGTAAATATGTATAGAGGGTAGACAGTCAATCTGTAGAGAGTGTAGATAGTAAATCTGTATAGAGGGTAGATAGTAAAACTGTATAGAGGGTAGATAGTAAATCTGTAGAGAGGGTAGATAGTAAATCTATGGAGAGGGTAGATAGGAAATATGTGGAGAGGGTAGATAGTAAATCTGTAGAGAGGATAGACAGTAAATATGTAGAGAGGGTACACAGTAAATCTGTAGAGAGGGTAGACAATAAATCTGAACAGAGAGTAGACAGTAAATCTGTAGAAAGAGTTGACAGTCAATATGTAGAGAGAGTAGACAGTAAATCTGTAAAGTAGGTAGACAATAAATATGTAGAAAGGGTAGACAGTGAAATTTAAGGAACGGTTCGCAGTAAATATGTTAAGAGGGTAGGCAGAGCATCTATATGCTGGCAGGTAAATGGACATAAGTGGTAAACAGTAAATCTGATGAGAGTGTATCATACTGCTGCCGCTGTAGAGTTGATTATAAATCATATACAACCAACGTACCTTGACGAAAACTACGATGACTTCCAATTGAGCACCACCTACGATTCGGACAAGACGTCACGTGTCGTAGCGCTGACCACAGTGTTCTTTCAAGTCAAGTATTCACACCGATAATAGAAATAAATCAGAATTGTTATTAGAATATTTTGTTTCACTTCCAATTGCACGTCATAAAAGATATCCCGAAAACATATCAAAGTAAAGATATATTCTTAATGAATGACTAAAAGAGTTGCCATAGATAATATAAAATGTCCGTTTTGCAAACCAATCCGATGGTTTTGCAAAATTTTGAATTCCGATTAAATCAGCACAATACACCTGTACTAAAAAGACTGCTCAAACCGTAGAAACGCATGCTTTATAACTGCTGATTACGTCACACTTGTCACCTGACAGAATTATCAACCTTATCAGCCAATATTGGTAGCGATCACGGGTATATGATTGGTCTGATACTCTCTAATTATTTAATCGTATTCAAGCTGTGTCAACGTGAATGCTTGATTTAGCTGAATGAATATTCATAATATGGCTAATGATACTGACGTGCCTCTGTGGGATGTGAGAGTAGAGTAACAGGATGCTATGCGTAAATAAAATGCATGTTTAAGTAGCATGGCCATAGCCTACTGACGGGAGCTTTGTTGTTCGCCATACTGTAAAATATTCAAGTTTCGCGAGATAAATGTTTGACCGAGCAGTTTCAAATAGTCACTAAGAGTGCCAAACTTCTTTAATTCTTGAGCCATACGGTAGAAGTCGCAAAAACAAAAAACCAAATAGATAAAGCGAAGAACTAATCAACCAAGTCACCGAATAAGACAAACAGTATAACACTTCTTACAGAGAGCCAATACCATCACATTCCAATACGTACAAAGAGAAGGGAGGTAATTCGTTGATTTCGCTTTTATTTGAAAGGGAAGTCAATCGCTTATTCAAATATTTCGGTGTTTTTTTTACAAGGCGTTTCAACAAAAGCTATATTGCTATTTAATATCCGCAAACTAAAATTAATTTACAGCTTTACATATCTTGCCATGCAATTTATATTAAGATCTGATGAATAGCGCTGGATACATTCCATATTTTCCATCATGTTCGTAATTTCGTTGGTCATCAACTGGAAGTTGATGTGATTTTTTCGATAATGGTGAGTATTTGGATTAAAATGTTCCATCTACGTTTATCTCAACTTGCAACTTAATGAAACTGAGAAGATAAAGTTTGTTCGAGAAGAGAAATGAGCGAGAAGAAATAGAACTAGGTATATATTCCTTTCTTAAGTTAATTTCTTTGTACAGAAAACATCGATCGCCTCCTATCTTTCTGTAGCCTAACCTTCATTTTCTGGATTTTATACTCTGTACACTTTAATTTTGTGTAACATCACTTGAATTATTTCAAGTGGGGATAATAACAACTAAAATGGCCGGCAAACAAAACAGAACGTGATCAATGGCGGCAGAGACGGGCAGTAAAGTGGGTCTCAATGATAACCGCATGGTTTCCGCAAAGTATAATTATGGGAAACCTATTTCCACCTTAATTCTTCAGAAAGCCATAAGTTAAGCTAAATATTATCCGGTAGATAAGCCAGAATACTTTCAATAGATGGAAACTGCCTGATGTATTTTGTGTCAAATATATTTTTCGACCAAAGGCTATACATTGGCTCTTCTGCCGCACTGACTTTTATGCAGTTTTTCGGTGATTTGCTTACATTCAGACAAAAATCGTTGCACATATTACAAAGGTGCCCTTTCAGAACAAGATGATAAAAGAATGAACGATAATCATTCTGTCCTGATTTGTTAAAAACAGATAATGTGCAATGAAGATATATGTTTGATTTTCAATCAGTTACCATAGCTTTTTGAATCATAAAAATGTAACGTTTACTTGTTTTGCCAGATCTTTTTATCGAGAAAGGTACCTACAGCTTGGTTAAAGAGCTGCATTTATCAACATCTGTGTAACTCAGACTTTATGCCTTATATTCATTTCTTTTGTGGCTGATAAAGTAACTGGAATATATGTAAACTTGAGGTAAAACAACCAAGGCTGTAAGGTAGTTATACAGGTATAATCATGTAATGAACCATTATACTCCTCTCTGATATCTGTTTTAAACACCTGTGATAGCCCATCACTATCTCATATTACATAAAAGAGAGGTTTGAGCACAATACAGTGCAGATCAACTTTCTTTTTCGTCTCATTGAACTTGAATTTGTAGAACGGGCATGCACCTTCAAGGATACCCAGCAACCCTAGCTCCCTCTTCATTGACAGATCATAACATATTTGCCTACGTGTTTAATATAAAGCGCTATGATTTACATGCAAAGGGTTGAACATTTAAAAGCGAAATCAAATCAATAAATTTCTAAAACAAAGAACTCCCTCACAACAACATTTGTAAATGGCAGTTAAAGAATTGCGTATAAAACAGACCAGTTTGAGTGATGTGGCTAGAACTGAAGTATCAAAGTAAATTTCTGAAGAACATAAAAAAAATCATCAAACTTTTTTTTTCAAACGTTGCAATATTCAAGCATCTTATGATTGAAGCTTTAGATTTTGTAAGTTATAGGGGAAATGACAAATATTTCGGACACTTTGGTATTGCTAGGGTAACTGCAGTGATTTATCAAGCGTTACATTTTTTTAAAGTTATATGCCTCTTTAAGGCGCTTACAGGTTTCGCATTCCAATTAGTTTCATAGGCCAGAATATCTTAAATAACATAAATGTTGATTTGAATGAAAAAAAATTGATGTGCCTAATTTCGATCACTCCGTGTTCTACACGAAAAGGATAGAAAACGACATACTCGGAGTTCTGTAGTAGTCGTGTCGTACGAACAACAAATAGCCTATACCTCCACTGTATAGAACGTAAATAGGTCAATATTGAGATCTTTCCAGATCAGTAGTCAGTAGACTTAGAGTGTGTATATCACCCCAGTTTTACACGTATTTCACAACTGTGGATAACTTGATGACATTTGACCATCTTAAGATATTGATTTATTACATAATGCATCGATTTTGTTCTAAAAACTGAAATCAATGAATCAAACCCAGGTTTATGGCAGATCGCCTTATTTTCAATAGCAAACAAGTTCGACATTTTATACCAAAATCTCCTAATTTTATGATCGCCAGGTATTTTGACTTAACATGATGTACCAACCATACACATAGTTCTGTTAAAACCGGTTTATATGTTTAGGAGGACCTGTCCAGACAAGATTGTATCCATCTTGGTTTTTGGGGGTGTAACTGTTATCCCTTTTTGCCCTCCCCTCCTTCCCCACCCCTCTCTAGATTGGTAAGTCCATCCACTTGCACACTTTTTAATCATAACCACATGCTGATGCTTCCAACCAAACATTAGTGATATGCATCACATAGTTCCCAAGTTGAAGTTGCTTATATACTGTACATAGGATTACGGTCGCCTTCTATCTTCGAACAAGAGGGAATTTCCCTTTAGCTCAGTGGTAGAGCGTCCAACTAGGAACCTGAATTTCAAGGGTTCGATCCCCGGTGTCCGTGGCCCTCCTTGTGTTGACAGGGAGTTAGAACATGGGTTGTGGTGTTCGAAAGCCAACACATTTGAAAAGCCTCGTCAAAACACAAGGACATTGTCAACAAACAAGGACATCATCAACACACAAAGACGTCGTACAAACACACAAATACATCGTCAAAACACATCGTACAACACACAAGGACATCGTCAACACACAAGGGCATTGTACAACACATAAAGGCATCGTCAACACACAAGGACATTGTGCACACACATGGACATCGTCAACACACACAGGCATCGTACAACACACACAGGCATCGTCAAAACACATGGACATCATCAACACACAGGGGCATCGTAAAACAATCAAAAGCATCATACGACACACAAAGGCATCGTCAACATACAAAGACATCGTACAACACACACAGGCATCGTCAAAACACAAGGACATCGCGCACACACATGGACATCATCAACACACAAGGGCATCGTACAACAATCAAAGGCATCGTACAACAATCAAAGGCATCGTACAACACATAAAGACATCGTACAACAATCAAAGGCATCGTCAACACACGAGGACATCATACAATACACAAGAACATCGTCAACACACAAGGACATCGTACAACCCACAATGACATCGTACAACAAACAAGGACATCGTATAACACACAAATGCATCGTCAATACACGAGGACATAATCAACAAATAAGGACATTGCCCAACACAAAAAGGCATCATCAACACACAAGGACATCATCAACACACAAGGGCATCGTACAACAATCAAAGGCATCGTGCAACAATCAAAGGCATCGTACAACACATAAAGACATCGCACAACAATCAAAGGCATCGTCAACACACAAGGACATCGTCAACACACAAGGACATCGTACATCACACAAGGACATCGTACAACACACAAGGACATCGTCAACACACAAGGATATCGTACAACACACAAGGACATCATCAACACACAAGGACATTGTACAACAATCAAAAGCATCTTATAACAATCAAAGGCATCGTACAACAATCAAAGGCATCGTACAACACATAAAGACATCGCACAACAATCAAAGGCATCGTCAACACACAAGGACATCGTACAATACACAAGGACATCGTACAACACACAAGGACATCGCCAACACACAAGGACATCGTCAACACAAAAGGACATCGTCAACACACAAGGACATCGTCAACACACAAGGACATCGTACAATACACAAGGACATCGTACAACACACAAGGACATCGTCAACACACAAGGACATCGTACAATACACAAGGACATCGTACAACACACAAGGACATCGTCAACACACAAGGACATCGTACAATACACAAGGACATCGTACAACACACAAGGACATCGTCAACACACAAGGACATCGTACAATACACAAGGACATCGTACAACACACAAGGACATCGTCAACACACAAGGACATCGTACAATACACAAGGACATCGTACAACACACAAGGACATCGTCAACACACAAGGACATCGTACAATACACAAGGACATCGTACAACACACAAGGACATCGTCAACACACAAGGACATCGTACAATACACAAGGACATCGTACAACACACAAGGACATCGTCAACACACAAGGACATCGTACAACACACAAGGACATCGTACAACACACAAGGACATCGTCAACACACAAAGACATCGTCAACATACAAAGACATCGTCAACACACAAGGACATCGTCAACACACAAAGACATCGTCAACACACAAGGACATCGTACAATACACAAGGACATCGTACAACACACAAGGACATCGTCAACACACAAGGACATCGTACAATACACAAGGACATCGTACAACACACAAGGACATCGTCAACACACAAGGACATCGTACAATACACAAGGACATCGTACAACACACAAGGACATCGTCAACACACAAGGACATCGTACAATACACAAGGACATCGTACAACACACAAGGACATCGTCAACACACAAGGACATCGTACAATACACAAGGACATCGTACAACACACAAGGACATCGTCAACACACAAGGACATCGTACAATACACAAGGACATCGTACAACACACAAGGACATCGTCAACACACAAGGACATCGTACAATACACAAGGACATCGTACAACACACAAGGACATCGTCAACACACAAGGACATCGTACAATACACAAGGACATCGTACAACACACAAGGACATCGTCAACACACAAGGACATCGTACAATACACAAGGACATCGTACAACACACAAGGACATCGTCAACACACAAGGACATCGTACAATACACAAGGACATCGTACAACACACAAGGACATCGTCAACACACAAGGACATCGTACAATACACAAGGACATCGTACAACACACAAGGACATCGTCAACACACAAGGACATCGTACAATACACAAGGACATCGTACAACACACAAGGACATCGTCAACACACAAGGACATCGTACAATACACAAGGACATCGTACAACACACAAGGACATCGTCAACACACAAGGACATCGTACAATACACAAGGACATCGTACAACACACAAGGACATCGTCAACACACAAGGACATCGTACAACACACAAGGACATCGTACAACACACAAGGACATCGTCAACACACAAAGACATCGTCAACATACAAAGACATCGTCAACACACAAGGACATCGTCAACACACAAAGACATAGTCAACACACAAGGACATCGTACAACACACAAGGACATCGTACAACACACAAGGACATCGTCAACACACAAGGACATCGTACAGTACACAAGGACATCGTACAACACACAAGGACATCGTCAACACACAAGGACATCGTACAATACACAAGGACATCGTACAACACACAAGGACATCGTCAACACACAAGGACATCGTACAATACACAAGGACATCGTACAACACACAAGGACATCGTCAACACACAAGGACATCGTACAACACACAAGGACATCGTACAACACACAAGGACATCGTCAACACACAAAGACATCGTCAACATACAAAGACATCGTCAACACACAAGGACATCGTCAACACACAAAGACATCGTCAACACACAAGGACATCGTACAATACACAAGGACATCGTACAACACACAAGGACATCGTCAACACACAAGGACATCGTACAACACACAAGGACATCGTACAACACACAAGGACATCGTCAACACACAAGGACATCGTACAATACACAAGGACATCGTACAACACACAAGGACATCGTCAACACACAAGGACATCGTACAATACACAAGGACATCGTACAACACACAAGGACATCGTCAACACACAAGGACATCGTACAATACACAAGGACATCGTACAACACACAAGGACATCGTCAACACACAAGGACATCGTACAATACACAAGGACATCGTACAACACACAAGGACATCGTCAACACACAAGGACATCGTACAATACACAAGGACATCGTACAACACACAAGGACATCGTCAACACACAAGGACATCGTACAATACACAAGGACATCGTACAACACACAAGGACATCGTCAACACACAAGGACATCGTACAATACACAAGGACATCGTACAACACACAAGGACATCGTCAACACACAAGGACATCGTACAATACACAAGGACATCGTACAACACACAAGGACATCGTCAACACACAAGGACATCGTACAATACACAAGGACATCGTACAACACACAAGGACATCGTCAACACACAAAGACATCGTACAATACACAAGGACATCGTACAACACACAAGGACATCGTCAACACACAAGGACATCGTACAACACACAAGGACATCGTACAACACACAAGGACATAGTCAACACACAAGGACATCGTCAACACACAAAGACATCGTACAATACACAAGGACATCGTACAACACACAAGGACATCGTCAACACACAAGGACATCGTACAACACACAAGGACATCGTACAACACACAAGGACATAGTCAACACACAAGGACATCGTCAACACACAAAGACATCGTACAATACACAAGGACATCGT
Source organism: Mizuhopecten yessoensis (assembly GCF_002113885.1). NCBI lineage: Eukaryota > Metazoa > Mollusca > Bivalvia > Pectinida > Pectinidae > Mizuhopecten > Mizuhopecten yessoensis. The sequence goes on from NW_018405900.1 coordinate 23,499, forward strand.
ACAACACACAAGGACATCGTCAACACACAAGGACATCGTACAACACACAAGGACATCGTACAACACACAAGGACATAGTCAACACACAAGGACATCGTCAACACACAAAGACATCGTACAATACACAAGGACATCGTACAACACACAAGGACATCGTCAACACACAAGGACATCGTACAACACACAAGGACATCGTACAACACACAAGGACATAGTCAACACACAAGGACATCGTCAACATACAAAGACATCGTCAACACACAAGGACATCGTACAATACACAAAGACATCGTCAACATACAAGGATATCATACAGCAAACCAAGACATCATATAAAACACAAAAGTATCGTCAATACACAAAGACATCGTACAACACACAAGGACATCGTACAACACACAAGGATATCATACAGCAAACCAAGACATCGTATAACACACAAAAGTATCGTCAATGCACAAAGACATCGTCAACATACAAAGACATCGTACAACACACAAAGACATAGTCAACACACAAGGACATAGTCAACACACAAGGACATAGTCAACACACAAGGACATAGTCAACACACAAGGACATCGTCAACACACAAGGACATCGTACAATACACAAGGACATCGTACAACACACAAGGATATCGTCAACACACAAGGACATCGTACAATACACAAGGACATCGAACAACACACAAGGACATCGTCAACACACAAGGACATCGTACAATACACAAGGACATCGTACAACACACAAGGACATCGTATAACACACAAAAGTATCGTCAATACACAAAGACATCGTCAACATACAAAGACATCGTACAACACACAAGGACAAAGTCAACACACAAGGACATATTCAACACACAAGGACATCGTACAATACACAAGGACATCGTACAACACACAAGGACATCGTTAACACACAATGACATCGTACAACACACAAGGACATCGTACAACACACAAGGACATCGTACAACACACAAGGACATCGTCAACATACAAAGACATCGTCAACACACAAGGACATCGTACAATAAACAAAGACATCGTCAACATACAAGGATATCATACAGCAAACCAAGACATCGTATAACACACAAAAGTATCATCAATACACAAAGACATCGTACAACACACAAGGATGTCATACAGCAAACCAAGAAATCGTATAACACACAAAAGTATCGTCAAAACACAAAGACATCGTCAACATACAAAGACATCGTACAACACACAATGACATCGTACAATACACAAAGACATCGTACAACACACAAGGATATCATACATCAAACCAAGACATCGTATAACACACAAAAGTATCGTCAATACACAAAGACATCGTCAACATACAAAGACATCTTACACCACACAAAGACATCGTACAACACACAAAGACATCGTACAATACACAAAGACATCGTACAACACACAAGGATATCATACAGCAAACCAAGACATCGTATAACACACAAAAGCATCGTACAACACACAAGGACATCGTCAACACACAAGGACATCGTCAACACATGTACACAATAGCATCGTTCTAGCACACAAAGACATCGTTAACATGCAAGCGTAAAGGGCATTCTTTCTTAAAGACAAAAACAAAAGTTAAGGGGTCACTTATATAAAAGACATTATCTTCCGGAACAGATAGACACGATGAAGGATTGTTTGTTTATATGTGTTGTTCATGGTGCTGTCTGTTTTAATTGTATGCCTCCTCAGTTCCTGTTAATGTTCTCTGTTTTGAATTTCCGATTTGTTCTTTTTGTACTTCACACATGTTTGATCACCAATATTTTTAAACAAAATGATTTTATGTTTTTATTGCTTTAGGCTAAAACAAACATGAGCATCAAAGCATTAAGGGTGAGTGTATGACTGAATCAGCAATGGCTTGTATTGTATTACAGTTGTTTAGACCATGTGTATTAGGCTTGGAGGAGGGAGAGGAATGAATAAAGAATGAGAGAAAAAAGATTGAGAAAGAAAAACAAATCAACATAAGGAAGGATATAAATGTAACCATATGTTTCACCAATCTGAAGTGACCAGTTGTATGTCATTAACGTCGTTTGTTATTCCACTGAGTTCGTTTACAAATAAAATTATAATGAGATTATTTCAAGATCTACCCAATGCATTACCCCTTGGAACATATTCATGTTCCCGTACAGAAAAATTAATGAAGACGTATGTAACATATTTTAGTGATTTCAGCGCAAATCACTAATTTTTATGTGACCTCACTTCCGTTTTTCATTTTGTTGATGTTACATAGTGCTACTTAATTATGCGAAACATAGCTAATATTTGGTAGTCTCATTGAGACAACATTTGTTGGTACTACTGTCAATTCTGAATTAACAAGCAAAATGAAATCTTTGTACAAGTTTTTCAGACAAAAACATGACTATATACCAATTTGGTCTTAGAAAAACGTCCGGACAGGCATCCCTCTATGACATAAAACTCGAAGCCAAAAGTAACAAACTGCAACAGAAACTTTGGAGACAAAAACGCAAAAAAGATATATATTGTGAACGCCGATACAATCCTAGAAGGGAACCAATAGATCGTGAACGATGTTTCTAGTATCGACTGTGGTACATGTAGCCGTATCTCTATAGTTCTGTAGTACGTGTAGTAACAGTGTACTACAAAGTGATCATGTTTTACTCATGGTAGAAACTAAAACGATCGAACAAGGGAGTCATAAGGACGTCCGTAACATTTCCTCAGTGTAAACTGAAACCTCACATTGACATCCTTGGCTGTAGTTTGTGTGTTACATTTATCTAGATAGCATGAAATCCGTAATCAGAGGCGTCTGGAATGTTTGTCCTACTAGGAATTAAAAAAATACGGTCGCGAAATTAAAGTTGACTTCATCCAAATGTACGCGTATCGTATCAATACATCGTATAACATATCATTTCGTTCGACTGCAGATTTTCATAGAAATCAATCATAATATTACATAGAAATTGATTAATTAAACAAGAGATATTACAATGACAAACTTGATAAGCATGCATGACATACCGTATCATTGTATCATACCGTAGCATGTATCATAACATATCATTGAAAGTGAATTTCATCGATAAAAAGTCAAAACGCAAACAAACATGTATTGAAGAACCTTCAAAAAGGTAATTAACAATAAACATTGGTTCGTATTGCATTTCCGTCATTGCTGAACGAAATTAACGGCATGTCCTGGTTATATGATTGCATGTCAACATCACGTGTATTGTGTGACCACCACACACATATAAATAATATATTTCCGCATTTGATTTCATTATTGATCTGCTTATTACTGGATATGGAATCATTTATATCACAGGACATGATGGCGACATTGTTGTGCTAATTTCATTATTTTCCTAAGTCCAGTCAGTCGATAAGGTGTAACGAGTTTACTTAACTTAATGACATATTCAAGAGAATATGCCTATCTTGGTATTTATTTAAAATGAACACCCTTAGAAATATACATGTTTTCTTGTCCAAACTCGTTTGAAGACGGATGCCTAGGGAGACATGGAAAATCCCAAAGGGAGATAAAAAAAACTACTCGACACTTTCCAACACGAGTGCCTCAGAAAGATTCTAAAAAACTACTGGCTGCGAAAAGTGTCCAATGAAATAATGAGAGCAATATCAGGGGTAGATAAAATCAGCACCTTAATACAGAAACGCCGCCGGAAATGGTTAGGACATGTTCTAAGGATGGAAACTAACGCACACCAACGCATCGCACTCGACTGGGTACCAGATGGAAAAATAAAGAGGGAAAGGCGAACAGAGACATGCAGGAGAACCATTGAAAGAGAAAGGACAGATCTTGGTTTCGGTTCATGGACAGAGACAACAATATCAGCCTAGGACGGAAACGTCTGGAGATGACTTGTCCATGGCACTATTCTCCACTCGGAGAGAAGAAATTAAGTCAAGGAAGTCAAGCCGAGGGAGACACCAACCGAAAAGAAAGAGTAAGAAAGATGCCAAGTGTTGCAATGGGGGCAGCAGGTTAGTTATAGTGTTCCAACTCTTTATAGAACACCAGAAGGAAATCCGGACCCTGCAGGGGCCCTACATAAGTCGCCTCTGAGGACATGCAGAGGGATGTAAGAAGGCAATTCTTTCCCCAAAGTTGCACGGGGGCTTGTACAATATATACACGGTGATCTACCTATACTTATAGTAAAATACAAATTTTAAGGAAGACAATTTATCATCTCATGCATTGTGTTGGTCTGGAATTTATAACCTCCGGCCCCAAATCAACCAGCCGAGAAATATGAACAGCCATAACTATAACATCATTTCGACCTCCTATTAAAAGAAATTATCAATATATAAAGGAGCATGCATCCATCCATACATACATGCATGCATACATAAATAAATACATAATACATACATACATACATACATACATACATACATACATACATACACACACACACACACACACACACACACATACATACAAACATACACACACACGCACGCATGCCAAATAAACCAAACCGAGAATCTTCCAGATTGGAATTATCGTAACAGATTTTTGTATACCACAACAAATAGTAAGAATATGCGCATATTTGAATACCGTGATGATTATAAAAAAAATATCAAGAATATACGCATTTATGAATACCATAGTAAACATTAGGAATATGCACATATTTGTATACCATAATGAATATTACGAATATGCATGCCAAACTTTGCCATCATAAAAGCGGCACTTTTGTATTGTTTTAAGTCTACTTAAGACGGGTCATTTTTGTGTATAGATCATGTACAGTAACGGACATTGAAGTGCAATTTGTGATACATAGCTAATCCAGCCACTATACTTGTAAGTAATGTGTCTGATTGTTGATGCGCAGTACACGGCACAGTAACACGTAAGCATTATCACTGCAAAACAAGGAACAATGAACGTTTTTAGCTCACCTGCCCGAGGGCACGTGAGCTTAAGCCAATGGCGTGGCGTCCGTCGTCCGTCCGTCCGTCAACACATTTGTTTAAACGACTGCTTATGAAGTTCCGAAAGTCCTACAGTCATGATATTTGTCCTGTAACATCATAGGATGGAGCCCGACAAAGTTTGCGTTGAAAATGACCTTGAACTGCATGTACTTTCAACGTCACAGGGGTCAAATAGGTCAAAACATTCAAACGACTTCTATTGAAGATCTGAAAGGCCTAAAGTCATGATATTTGGCCAGTATCATCCTATGATGGAGCCCAACAAAGTTTGCGAATGAAAATGACATTGACTTAATTTTAAGGTCACTGGGTAAAATAGGTATAAACCTTCAAACGACTTCTTCTGAAGATCTGAAAGGCCTAGAGACATGATATTTGGCCAGTAGCAACCTATGATGAAGCACGACTAAGTTTGCGAAAGAAAATGATGTTGGCCTACTTTCAAGGTCAAATAGGTCAAGCATTCAAATGACTTCTACTGAAGATCCGTAAGGCCTAGAGTCATGATATTTGGCCAGTAACATCCTATGATGGAGCCCAACAAAGTTTGTAAACGAAAATGACATTGACCTACTTTCAAGGTCGCATGGGTCAAATAGGTCTTAACCTTCAATCGACTTTTTCTGAAGATCGGAAAGGCCATATACTTCACTTATACATTAGGATACATCATAGCTTGTTATTATAGGGAAAGTATGGCTCCGCTTCCAGCCAATCAACACAAAAGTTTCGACACGTGGCTGATGTCAACCTCATGAACATACAAAAAGTGGCTCTATATCTGCGGAAAAAAAACACCTCGGAAATGGCGTGTGCTTTTGGAGGAAAACGGAGATCAATCACGTCCGCGGATGGAGAATACTTTTTACGTGTATATTGAAGGTTTTTTAAATAAAAACGGATCCATCTTCCAACGGCACTGAGCATTTTGTGTACATCAACTAGAAATATGGTTTTTGATGCAAGACAGTTAAGTGCGGTCGATCTTCCAGTGTATATAATCATTAGGGTGGCATTTTAACCAAAAGGTGATCTAAAGCCCTAAACCGTCTAAAATTACCATAGCTGTAACAAATGTTCATGTCACTGTGTCTAATACTACAGTCAGTCAGGGGGTAAATGAATGTATTTCGTTTTATGATTCATACCTTACAGCAGTACCAACACAGATTGGATTCGATGGAATGAAGTGTAAGCTATTTGTCGAAATAATTAATTAGCATTAGGTAATATCAGCAAGATGACGATGAAAGTGACGTCACATGACAAATAACTTATTTGCACTGACATGACTGAAACAAGATCTTGCTAACGTGGATTGCACGGGGAAGTGGGTCAAGTTCATTCAATTGAACAATCTCCATGTGATATATCAATACTGTTATGTTTCTTAAGAAGAAATTGCTGAAGGGAAAGTTGATGCTGGACGTTGCACCACTGCACAAGGTTAATTATGCAGGCGTCACACTGTCCCGAAATTGACACCAGATGGCCATACGAATATGAAATTTTGAATTTCGCGCGAAGATGGCCCCGAACTTGGTCAACAGCTAATCAACAGCCGAAGTAAGTACGACGCCTACAGAAGTTCACACGATGGCAACCGAACAACACACGAAGGTAATACAAAGATGTGAATTTTTATTAAGTATTTTAACCGCAGGACACACGAAGGCCACACGAAGGCCGCACGATGGCTACGCGACGACGTATTGAGAGTACGATGCGTTCGAACTAGGTCACGAAGGCGTTACGTGACCTTCCGATTGTATAAAACCTTCGGCCGACCGTGGAAAATTCAATTGCTGATTGGAGATTATTGGGAGCAGAACACACTGTCAAGCCACCAAAGGCAGGGAAAGGCAGGGTAATAGGCTGGCTGGTAAATACAGAACTCAGAAAAGGAAGTAGGGGAAACTGAGGAATTAGAGGTCCAAGAAGACAGCACTGAGTCTCCAACCAGCGAGAGAAGGGGGAGATTGAGCTACTTAAATTCGGCTGTCTTCGCCGACACCATGGTCCCATCTCGATGCTATCTTACTTTAATACGATGGCTACACGACGGCAATGCGAGGCTTCACGTTGTCGTGTTGCCTTCCTTAGACAATCGGCCAGCATGTTGTTTCCTTCGTATTGTCTTCGTGATCACACGATGATCACACGAAATAAAGACGAAGAAGACACAATTTAACAAGATGGCCTAACAATGGCCTCACGAATTCAACACGAAAATGAACGTTCGCAAGGTATTTCGGCATTTTTTTGGCACCGCTCACGAAGTTGCTGCCGGAGTCTGAGAAACACAACCGGCGGTCATACGATGGTTTAAGATGCCCTCACGAATAGCCCGATGGTTTAACGATCATATCCGAGTTTGAACATTTCCTTTATCGTGTGTCCATCTGGTGTCTATTTCGGGACAGTGTGACGCCTGCATAATGAATTTACGTAGTTCATGAGACCATATCAGCATTACCTGTTCTGTAGACGAACTGAATTTAATTGACTATCAGAAAACAAGACTCGTCTATTATATATAACTATTCACTATTGATTTTCTTAAATACATAATTAAACCCTCTTTGTAATTGACGAAAGATGAGTTTATCCTAGTGGTTGGAATGAGAGAAAAATAATCCTACATGCCCAAGAGTGTAGGACACAGGGACCTGAGAATTTGTTACAGCTATATTTGGACCGAAACTAATTAAGGTGTTCAGAGTAATTTTACATGTTTTAGGGGTTTAGATCGACTTTCGGTTAAAATGACACCCTCCAATGATCATATATTTGAGAAGGGAGGAAAGCTCTCGATGTCGAAATGTCGACCCCACCTTACTTTCTTGCATCAAAAACAACATTTCTAGTTGATCTACGGGAACATGTTTGGTACCATTGGAAGGATGGATAATTTTTCTTTTAAAAACCTCCTACATATATATGCAAGTAAAATGGATTCTCCTTCAGCGGACATGAACTCAGTTTCCTCCAAAAACACACGCCATTTCACAGTTTCAAAGTTTTTCGCAGTCAGCCTGCTGAGACATGCAGTGTTGGATTAGCGAAAAAATGGCTTCCAGCCAATTCACAATCACACCACGGTTATCGGAACGCGGCTGATGTCAACTTCATTAATATTTTAAAAAGTGGCAGGCTGACAGTTGTAATCTGAATACTAAACCATAATCTCTGATTTTTTGGTTAAATGAGAAACTATCAAAAACTATTATTTGTTACAGTAGAAAAATATCACTGCGAAACCTTAAATTTATTGGTAAATGGAATTCGATATGGCGTGCCAAAATAAAATCATTAAATAGACACGTATCATGTTATGAGTCCGCTAGTTAATGTAGGTGTATCGGTTACTAAGTGGTGTTGTAGGTTGGACAGATGGCAAGTAGCGGTTGTGTTAAAATATGGGCGTTCGTCATCGTGTTTACGCCTACCATGTATTACTACTTCAATTTATTATCAATTTGTATCCGTACTATTATACACGTATGACTGAACACGTTAAGGTTGACGATGGTCAGCGCTGCGTGTTGTATCTCCAACAAGGAAGAGTTCCTATTCGTTTGACACTTTTCTAGCTTAGAGTTGCCTACATATTTACGAATGCAATTAAGGAATAACCACGCCGTATACCCCAAACATAATTTTGGTTATCGCTTTTAATAATTTAAAAAAGACAGACAGATAACACTTTTTAGGTTCATAGTTGATGAATATATAGTCATTTCCGATTAAAACCATCGAAGAAAACACAACATTGCGCTTTAATTTCATCCCAATGCAACTTCAACCAATCAGAAGTTGGAATTGCAAATGCTGAGCAAAATAGGCTTTTTCTGTTTTTATATGATAAAACGATATAAGTTATACGATATAACCCGTTAAAGTTTAACATTGGCATAATTGATAAAGTAAAACATAGAGTTATATTCTAAAGAAATGCATTGATTTTATAATACTTTTTTATACAAAAAACTTCGGGCTTTGCTAGGATGTTTAGATCCCAGGACCCTTGATTATGAAACAAAATGCTTTAGCACTGCTTTAGATATTCATATAAAAGCTACATTGTACCAAAACTTCATCATGGATTAGATTGTCCTAATCCCCAAGTAACATCCATATATATTAACATTGCCACTATAAGTATTTCTACAGAACGTCATTTGATCGCCGTTATTTTGAAGCTTCTCATACCGCCTCCAATAACGTGTGACAAATTTTAGAAGCAAACATTGTTGATGACGTAAGGCTGTTATAGGAATCTCGTTTGCACTGGCGACAAATAAACACTTCAATATCGGAAGTACTGAAATACTAATATTTTGAACAATAATAGCTGCAGTAGAAAAGCTAGAATGCAAACATAAGTATTTAACGTTTTTTTAGTGATTATGCCGATATGAAGGCACACATAAAACCTAAATTCCGGTATCCCCTTGCTAAGCGTTTTTCAAATGCTCGAAGCAAGGATTGGCAAGCTAGCCAATTTTGAAACAGGAGAAAGAGAAAATGTAACGGCCAGACCGGGGTTCGAACCCGGGACCCTCCGTACTCTAGACGGACGCTCTACCAATTGCGCTACCTGGTCACCGATGATCGATCCAGTCCAGTTCCGCTACAGGTTTATCATGAGGTAAGGGCTCCGTGTGATATGTATGTAACCGATCCGCGTTCATATAGGCATGGTCACAGGAGATTTCTTTTCTTTGGTGTAACAATAACTTTACTCATAATACACAACTGAAGACGTCATTATAACATGACGTCATAATAAAATATATAACGTAATCACAATAACCTACGATTAATACTACTTGAGATGATTTGCTGTCTAAAATACTTCTATTAAGCATTGCTAGTCTAGCTACATTTGATTCCTCAGTCATTTTTTTCAGCATGCATACCTTCATAGCAGTCAAATCATATTTACTGTTTGGACTGTTAAAACATTTGTTCGTAATTCCATGGAATATCCCATGTTGAACGTCAGATCACTCTCGGATAAAAAAAATCTTTGAATACGAACAACTTTGACTAACAAGTACCAGTAATGAGTCCGAAATGGCCGAAATGTATGGCAAAGCCAACTTTAACATTTCTTTAATGAGTACACCTGCAGGTGGGGGATCGGGAAAAGAATACACCTGCTGTTACCCACTGCATGTATCGTAGGAGGCGACTAATGTGGGGAAGCCTGCAAAATTGGGAATTGACTTTTTTGTCCTCTATTTGGGGACACAAAAGCGACAAAAATAAATCTGCTGCACCCATTGTAATATTTGGGATCCTTATCTTTCTTTCTACTTCTAATTACCTTTTCATTTCCTAGCACCTTGCTTGACGAATCCTCACTTTTGGTTTTAATGTTGAGCGTTCGCCCATGTGAGGAAGGCAATGGGTTCTGTCCCCAGGCCGGAACATACCAAAGACCTTAAAAATGGTAGTAGTTATTCCCTGTTTAATGTTTAGCATTTAAGGGAATGACAACAACTGGTTCACCCGTTGTCAGTATAATGTGACCGGGCGGAATGCTGTGCTGGGTGCCTTCGGCATGGTGTTTCAGTGAGATATTTCAGTCGGCATCAGATCCGCGCTATCAAAAGGAGGCAAGCACACCAACATACCTTGTCTCCTGCATACACAGCCACGCATCCACTACACATATGGAGACACGTCCTTAAATGACCTTAGCTGTTAATAGGAAGCTAAAAATTTAAACCTTCAAGGAGCAATGTCGATCACGAAAGTCATAAAACTATACCATAGATCTAATATTATAGCATATATGAAATATCTTAGGTAGTATATAAAATATCTAACGTAGTATATGAAATAGTATAAGAGATATCTTATAAATGAGATCTCATTCAATTTTCTGTATTAGATATCTTATATAGTAAATATCCCATAAACTATATAAAATAGCTCGTATGACGAGAATCTCGTCACTATATAAGATATGTATATAGAAACGGAATTAGTCAAAAATGAAGTCTTCTCAGCCGGAATCTCTCCAGGATCTAGTACATGGTAAATGTTGTCAACAGCACATGGTCCTGTCGCCATCATGGCAAACCTCACGGGTGCGTTATATGGCAGTGTCCTATCTTAATGCCACGAAATTTTATTTTATATAAGATATCTCATAAAGTAACGAAATTTCCAAGTATATCAGATATCTTATATAGCATAGCAGATATCTTATTTAAAACATTAAATGAGATATCTCATATGATATACATCATATCTTATGTATTGAGATATCACATAGTATATTAGATATTTTATAAGATCACCAAGATCGTTCATAAGATATATCGTATATGTTATGATATTATCTGATATAGTATACAAGATATCTGATATAATTTGATGAAATATAGAATCGTTGTTTCCTTTTTTCGACTTTCTACATCGACAAACTGATTTTTCAATAGAAATCTATTGAAGCCAGAACTTGTTAAATGGACGCGTTATAAAAGGTTTTACACCAACTTTGATATGTCTATTACAATCCTTCAAAGTACGTACCCCCTCTTAGCAGAAACGCACTTTCGCAAATGACGTTATATACTGACAGACACTGGAAGCTTGCACTACCAAGAGCACTCATAGAGGCATGCCGTTTCCCAGAGAGTATTTTCTACAGGAAGAAGTCACAGGGCCAGTCTACAAAGGCGATAAACTATTCCATTGTCCGTTTGCACGGGGGCTGCCTGGTGACAGAACTTACTGAATGGCCCTCGTACTGCGGACTAGTCCTAAATGGACGAAATGACCAGATGGCCAGTACAATGTTCACCTTGTTTGGCTTTCTATTTCTGGTAATTGAATATTAAATTGGCGCTTCCTTCATTCGTATTTCTGGTAATTATTAAATAGGCGCTTCCTAAATTCGTATTTCTGGTAATTATCAAACAGGCACTTCCTTAATTCGAGCAGGCGCATCCTTAATTCGTATTTCTGGTAATTATTAAATACGCGCTTCCTTAATTCGTGTTTCTGGTAATTATCAAATAGGCGCTCCCTTAATTCATATTTCTGGTAATTATCAAATAGGCGTTTCTTTAATTCGTATTTCTGGTAATTATTCAATAGGCGTTTCTTTAATTCGTATTTCTGGTAATTATCAAATAGGCGCTCCCTTAATTAGTATTTCTGGTTATTATCAAATATGCGATCCCTTAAGTCGCATTTCTGGTAATTATTAAATAGGCGCTTCCTATTTCGTATTTCTGGTAATTATCAAATAGGCGCTCCCTTAATTCATATTTCTGGTTATTATCAAATAGGCGATCCCTTAATTCGTATTTCTGGTAATTATCAAATAGGCACTCCCTTAATTCGTATTTCTGGTAATTATTAAATAGGGTACTTCCTTAATTCGAACAGGCGCTTCCTTAATTCGTATTTCTGGTAATTATTAAATAGGCGCTTCCTAATTTCGTATTTCTTGTAATTATTAAACAGGCGATCCCTTTGTTCGTATTTCTGGTAATTATTAAATAGGCGCTTCCTAAATTCGTATTTCTGGTAATTATTAAACAGGCGATCCCTTAATTCGTATTTCTCATTATTATCAAAAAGGCTTCCTTAATCCTTATTTCTGATAATTATAAAAAAGGCGCTCCCTTGATTCGTATTTCTGATTATTATCAAATAGGCGATCACTTAATTCGTATTTTGGGGTATTTTAAAATAAGCAATCCCTTAATTCGTATTTCTGGTTATTATCAAAAAGGCGCGCCCTTAATTCGTATTTCTGGTAATTATCAAATAGGCACTTCCTTAATTCGTATTTCTGGTAATTATCAAATAGGCGCTCCCTTGATTCGTATTTCTGATTATTATCAAATAGGCGATCACTTAATTCGTATTTTGGGATATTTTTAAATAAGCAATCCCTTAATTCGTATTTCTGGTTATTATCAAAAAGGCGCTCCCTTAATTCGTATTTCTTGTAATTATTAAATAGGGTACTTCCTTAATTCGAACAGGCGCTTCCTTAATTCGTATTTCTGGTAATTATTAAATAGGCGCTTCCTAAATTCGTATTTCTGGTAATCATTAAAGAGGCGATCCCTTAATTCGTATTTCTCGTAATTAACAAAAAGGCGCTTCCTTAATCCTTATTTCTGGTAATTATTAAAAAGGCGCTCCCTTGATTCGTATTTCTGATTATTATCAAATAGGCGATCACGTAATTCGTATTTCTGGTACATTTTGTAACTGTTAAATAGGCCCTTTCTTAATTCGTATTTCTTGTAATTATCAAATAGGCGATCCCTTAATTCGTATTTTGGGATATTATTAAATAAGCAATCCCTTAATTCGTATTTCTGGTTATTATCAAATAGGCGCTCCCTTACTTCGTATTTCTGGTTATTATTAAATACGCACTTCCTTAATTCGTATTTCTGGTAATTATCAAATAGGCGCTCCCTTAATTCGTATTTCTGGTAATTATCAAATAGGCGCTCACTTAATTCGTATTTCTGGTAATTATCAAATAGGCGCTTCCTTAATCCTTATTTCTGGTAATTATAAAAAAGGCGCTCCCTTAAATCGTATTTCTAGTAATTATCAAATAGGCGCTCACTGTATTCGTATTTCTGGTTATTATCCAATAGGCGATCGCTTAATTCGTATTTCTGGTAATTATTAAATTCGTATTTCTAGTCATCATTATCGGTTATTATGTGTCACACAACATAATACACTGCCAACAGTTAGAATGGTTAGATTTCTGGGTTTACTCAGTGCACACACAGTACCTTTCCTAACGCAAATCTATAGACTCTATTAAAGTAGATTGATATTTTTTAAATTTATTTTAGCACAAAAGTATGATTACAATTATATAACATTTATTGTATGTTTATTGAGTACAGTATGCTTATCGGCTCAAGCGAAGAGTTCTATATTAATTTCTCTTCAGTTATCATCATAATAACGGCACTTTAGCAGCAATTTCAACATCATGGTTGCTATGTTTTTTTTACTCTACAAACTGTTAATACATTGTACACGACACAAATCTTACTGGTATAGTATAGGAATGCACATTCAGTCCTGGTAGTAGAAGTCTTCTCGAAGGAGTCATTATAGGCGAGGGCAAAGTCCAATGGGAATATGACTAATGCGGGTTAACAAACTTTCATATCACCCTACCACTAGGATTGTTTATAATACCGACAAACACATAAAGTCATTGTCACAGGTAACGATAAGGAATAAAATCATATTAATATTTTTGAATATAAGCAACAACTATTCTTACCTTATAAATTTGGTTTGGCGGTACTCTACCATTGGTTAGTGTATTAAAGTGTAACAGGAAGCCAAGGGGCCTTGATAGCGCACCTGGAATTTTCTATTTTAATGTAAAACCTGTTTATTATTGTACACTTTAATCAACAAGAGTACTGCGGGGCGGAACAATATACGCCCGTCAAATGCCATATAGTGTACACAACTTCATATCATGATTATAACGTATACCAAGTTTCAAAGAGATCCGTTGAAAAATTTAGGAGATTGCAGGACAAAAATCAAATACTGAGGGCAATAACTTTTGCAAAATTTGTCGAATCTTCAAGGAAACACAACAACATATCAGTTTAATTAAGCCTACTAAGTTTTAAAGAAATCCGTCAAAAAATGTAGGAGATCTCCGGACAAAAAATAAAATACTGAAATGAACCAAGGGCAATAACTTTTGGAAAAATTGTCGAATCACAATTATTTTAGGGGAGACACAACTTCATATCATGATTATAATACATACCAAGTTTCAAAGAGATCGGTCGCTAGGAGGAGATTGCCGGACAAACACAAGTTTACGCCGGACGGACGACGCCATACCATAATACTCCCGTCAAATTTGACGGGCGTATAAAAAGTGTAAATCCCTAAGCCCAGTAATGACGCTGAGGATAAGAGTGTATGTTTCTCCATCCCCAACAATTCATTATAACGTTAAGAGTAGGAATCTCAACTCTTTCAAATGCCAAAGGGTGAGGCAGGACCTCAGGGCTAATCCTAGTAGCATGAAAGTTTATATCTGCATTGCCACCAATTATATATTTTTGTTTATATGGCGGTGATCTTTAGTTCTTTGTTATTACCCACAATGTAAGTCCCAGGGGTGGAGCTGGATCCCTGACCCAATCCTGTCAGTATAAATGAACTTGTCTCTTCAAGCCTAGCAACTGTACATGGTTTTAGGGAGGGGATATCATGTTTCCATGTTATGACCTGAGGAGTTGGTCAAGGTCATTTTATTTTGCGAACTTTGTCAGGCCCAATCTCTGGAATGTTTAACCTTGAAGGTTTATCATGGTCATTTTTGTTCGCACACTTTGTTGGGCTCCATTCAAGGAAGCTACCACCATAATATACATCATTACTAAGCCTTTTGGTTCTAATAGAAGTTGTTTAAAGGAAAAGTTGACGATGGAGGACAGACGCTGCGCCATGACATAAGTTCAGGCCTGGTGAGCTAATAGCTGTCGATAAATCAGGAAAGTTTCACGATGAGAGCAAACACCTGCCGGAAGATGCTTGGTCAATTTTGAGCACATTGTAGTCTATGGATTTGTCTCAGTCATATGCGATATGTTTGAACAAATCAGTGCCGTGTAATACAGATATATCAGAGGCAGAGGTGCTGCCCTGTTTGCCTGGAAGTCATTACTTTTTCTGACAAGTTCACAAAAATAATCTGACATTTTTTTTGAAAATAGTCATCTATTAATATATTTCAAAGGTGAATTTCCTCTGTATCAGCCATCATTTAACAGACTTTCAATTCCCCTCACCAACACTTTGGATAGCTATATGTAAAAGGACTGCCTGGCCCGCTGTCCTAAATCATAAGGAATATCAGGTGAATGCACTAAACTCATCTGGACTATGTTATAAAATTGCAATCAGCTGAGCTAGTAAGTATAAGTATGGACAGTGGGTTTTGTGTAACAAATTGCATGGCAAGTGTTCTGCAAACAAATAACAACACCAAATACTATCAACAACCAATTTTAATGATGTATCAATATTTAGCACAGATACAAAATGTAAGTGAATTCATATATCTGTTGCTATTTTTCATTTCTGAAATCGTCTCCACGGGTGTGACATCATTATAATAATAAGTGTAACAATAAAAACACAGTGTAACCTGTCTGTCTTATATAAACCAGAGACCTGTATACACCAGATAATCCACTAGGATACCTGTACACACCAGACAATCCACTAGGATACCTGTATACACAAGACAATCCACTATGATACCTGTATACACCAGACAATCCACTAGGATACCTGTACACACCAGACAATCCACTAGTATACCTGTATACACCAGACAAACCACTAGGATACATGTATGCACCAGACAATCCACTAGGATACCTGTACACACCAGACAATCCACTAGTATACCTGTATACACCAGACAAACCACTAGGATACATGTAAACACCAGACAATCCACTAGGATACCTGTATACACAAGACAATCCACTATGATACCTGTATACACCAGACAATCCACTAGGATACCTGTACACACCAGACAGTCCACTAGGATACCTGTATACACCAGACAAACCACTAGGATACATGTATACACCAGACAATCCACTAGGATACCTGTATACACCAGACAATCCACTAGGATACATGTATACACCAGATAATCCACTAGGATACCTGTATAAACCAGACACCTTACTAAGTCCAATTGTACCTAACTAAATATAAGTTGAACCTGTGTAATCTGGATACCTGTATAAACTGGACATCATACTATAAATATGAACACGTAGTTTGAACCTGTATCACACTGATACCTGTTTAAAATGAAAATCAAACTAGGTCAAGCTGTTAGCTTGAATAAACTGGACATACAATATAGTCACTTAAATCACGTAAATCCCATTAAATAGTTTACTTCTGGGACATGTCTTGTAAGTTGTGTATGATATATATCGGAGTATCTTTACTGACTCTGATGTGAAGTTCCCAATATAGCATGTGTAATCATTTAAAAAACACATACACTTGCCACGGTCTAGTGCTCTAGTACATGTACTACACAAAAGGGAAAGGAGTACCAAAAACCTTGTCCAGTGTGCTAGACCACAGGGAAGGGATTACCAAAAACCTTGCCCAGTACAGCCAATACATCCCAGACCACAGGGAAGGGATAACCAAAAACCTTGTCCAGTACAGACTATACATACCAGACCACAGGGAAGGGATTACCAAAAACCTTGTCCAGTACAGCCTATACATACTAGAAAACAGGGGAGGGATTATTAAAAACCTTGTCCAGTGTGCTAGACCACAGGGAAGGGACTATCCAAAACCTTGTCCAGTGTGCTACACCACAGGGAAGGGAAGGGATTATCAATAACCTTGTCCAGTGTGCTACACCACAAGAAAGGGATTATCGAAAACCTGTCCAGTGTGCTAGACCACAGGGAAGGGATAATCAAAAGCCTTGTCCAGTGTGCTACACCATAGGGAAGGGATTATCAAAAACCTTGTCCAGTGTGCTACACCACAGGGAAGGGATTATCAAAAACCTTGTCCAGTGTGCTAGACCACAGGGAAGGGATTATCAAAAACCTTGTCCAGTGTGCTAGACCACAGGGAAGGGAAGGGATAATCAAAAACCTTGTCCAGTGTGCTTCACCATAGGGAAGGGGTTATCAAAAACCTTGTCCAGTGTGCTACACCACAGGGAAGGGATTATCACAAACCTTGCCCAGTGTGCTACACCACAGGGAAGGGATTATCACAAGCCTTGTCCAGTGTGCTACACCACAGGGAAGGGATTATCACAAGCCTTGTCCAGTGTGCTACACCACAGGGAAGGGATTATCACAAACCTTGTCCAGAGTGCTACACCACAGGGAAGGGATTATCACAAACCTTGTCCAGTATGCTACACCACAGGGAAGGGATTATCAAAAACCTTGTCCAGTGTGCTAGACCACAGGGAAGGGAAGGGATAATCAAAAACCTTGTCCAGTGTGCTTCACCATAGGGAAGGGGTTATCAAAAACCTTGTCCAGTGTGCTACACCACAGGTAAGGGATTATCACAAACCTTGTCCAGTGTGCTACTCCACAGGGAAGGGATTATCACAAACCTTGTCCAGTGTGCTACTCCACAGGGAAGGGATTATCACAAACCTTGTCCAGAGTGCTACACCACAGGGAAGGGATTATCACAAACCTTGTCCAGTATGCTACACCACAGGGAAGGGATTATCAAAAACCTTGTCCAGTGTGCTAGACCACAGGGAAGGGAAGGGATAATCAAAAACCTTGTCCAGTGTGCTTCACCCTAGGGAAGGGGTTATCAAAAACCTTGTCCAGTGTGCTACACCACAGGTAAGGGATTATCACAAACCTTGTCCAGTGTGCTACACCACAGGTAAGGAATTATCACAAACCTTGTCCAGTGTGCTACTCCACAGGGAAGGGATTATCACAAACCTTGTCCAGTATGCTACACCACAGGGAAGGGATTATCAAAAACCTTGTCCAGTGTGCTAGACCACAGGGAAGGGACTATCCAAAACCTTGTCCAGTGTGCTACACCACAGGGAAGGGATTATCACAAACCTTGTCCAGTATGCTAGACAACAGGGAAGGGAGTTACCAAAACCTGCCCAGCACACTAAACAACAGAGAAGGGAGTACAAAAAACTTTGCTTAGTGAGCTAGCGTTGGACAACAGGGAAAGGATTCTTGACAGGTACATATAGATTAACCTTGTAAACATACTAGACAACGGAGAAGGGAGCTCCCAAACCCTTGTCCAGTACAGACAACAGAGTTCTACATTGTAAGTACCCAAAACCCTGTCCAAAACACTATATAACAGGGAAGGGAATATCCTTTTTGTCCAGTATACTAGACATGAGTATCAATAGTTTTTATAACACTTGTTTTTCTTTTTCCGTTGAGGATAGAGGGAGGTCAGTTTCACAGAGAGAAAAAAGTTTGGTTTGGTTTGTTTGTGTTTTACGTTCTATTAACAGCTTTGGTCATCACTTAAATCAATTCACTGTAATGATATTTAACTTATATTTATGGTGTAATGCACTTGTTTGCAGTGTATTTATTATTGTTTCTTAACTGCTCAAATGTATGCGTGCATAATGATGCATCTGTCTGTCTAATTCAATGTATGTATGTATGTACTGTATGTATGTACTGTGTGTCTGTCTGTCTGTGTCTGTTTCAATGTATATATGTATGTGTGTATGAGTATAAATGTAGATGTATTTCATGTGTGTTATGTTACTTGTGTATACTAGCTCGTTGTTTATTTACCCAGCTTATCCTTGTTTGTAATATTATGTTGTATATGGAATTTGTTAGGGTGTGAAAGAAGTATGTTTTGTGTTCTTTTCCTGTTCTCTATTGGCAAATATTTAATTTTCCCATTGCCCTTCCTATTTATTTTTTGTTTGTTTGACTGATGGATGTTGAATGAGAACCCTCCTGCGTGAGGACACCATATTATTAAGGGGGCCGACTCCAGGGCGCCCCAACCCTGGCAGCTCCTATCAAAATATTTATATATGTATATATATATCTGTGCTTGGAAGCAGTATATGTATATACATATTTATGAACAAAAATGGCTGGGGGGAATAAAATATTTGAGAAAAAAAACAACAGCTTTGGTCATTTAAGAACGTGCCAGGTTTTGGTGGTGGAGGAAAGTCACTGACCTACGGCTAGTACCTGGCTACTGCCCCACGTAGGTTTCGAACCAACGACCCAGTGGTTGGAGAGCTAGTGGTAGCAGAATGTCAGACGCCTTAACCATTTGGCCACCGCGGCCCCTAAAAAATAGTGGTTCAGATCTAACTTCAAATCTAGTCCACATTATTTGGTTTTATGACACAACATGACCCAGTCCACAGCCCAGATCTTCCACATATGACCTGCATCCTACACCACCTAACATGTTTCACTGTACCATATAAGACATAGTCTGCTCTGCCACACATTAGTCTCCTATAGACATGTATAAACCGTGACATTGTCCACTGACTCTTACACAGGACGTTCCAAGTGACAAAGGACATAATTCACTGTATAACGGTCCACTTCAGAGTTTACTTGGCAGCATGACATCAGCCTCTAGTCACACAACAGACACTGTGTCTGAGAACTGTAGACCAAGTGTCCCTTTTTGTAGCACCTCTATTGTATACCACTTAAAAAACGTTAATTCAATTATTGAGGTTGTGCACAATGTAATTCTTACATCAGTTTTCTCATCCCAGAAAAATATTAAAAATAAAACTTTGATGAAAATTCTATAGGGAAAAACAATCTATTTCTGACAAGGAACAAACACTACTTCAATCATAATTTTTTTTGGACATTTTATTTTTGATGTAAAGTGTTTACTTCTATAAGTCAAAGCTATAGACTTTTTTCCTAAGGCAACTTCTATTGTATTTACGTATAAATGTTTCCTAGGACTAGTCAGGGAGTTAATATTCTTTGAAACATTATCAAAGACCAAGTCAATGAAATGCATGGAATGAACAGACAGTAATCTCGACTACAAAAAAAAACAATGGTTATATAATATTTATATTGAGATCACACTTTTGTCGAAGTGTACCACACTATACCTACATCACTGTAAACATACCTACTGTTATTTGTCAATGAAGCACTTTCTGCACTGGCAATTATTTGGTTTGGTTTGGTTTGTTTGTGTTTTACATCCTATTTTCAGCTATGGTCATTTGAGGATGAGCTAGGTGGAGGAAAGCTGGGGAAACCCCCAACCTGTGACAGGATGAGCTAGGTGGAGGAAAGCCGGGAAAACCCCGTACCTGTGACAGGATGAGCTAGGTGGAGGAAAGCCGGGGAAACCCCCAACCTGTGACAGGATGAGCCAAGTGGAGAAAGGCCGGGGAAAACCACCAACCTGTGACAGTACCTGCTGCCTGCTCTTAAAGCACAGCATTAACAATTTATCATATAATTAATTGTATTCTGAATCACAAATATCTTGTATATCCTGTAATGTAATGTAAAGAAAATAATCATGGTATATGATTGTTCATTCCACTCTACATCTCTGTATAAATTAATGTATATAGAAATGTTTACAGTATGTAGATCTGTTTTTACTTTTACAGCTTACAATATGCAAGCTGATGCCATAACATAACCACCAGGCTCCAATAAATGTGCATACAAGGCACAAAGCCAAATCCCTGTTCAGCACTATTATTAAAGTACAGAACAACCGTTTCTCAGACCTGCGTGATGATCTGTGATCAGTAATACACAGTATCACTTCACAGGTAACAGTTTAAACGACATGACTGTGTCACACGAAACATCACATAACTGTTGGTGGATGGAACACACAGACAATCCTGATAATTCATTGTGTTGTTTTGGTCACATGACTCTTGTACCATGTCATACTGTAGATTTCTTATAATTCACATGTTTTTTAATTTGCATAAATGAGCACAAAGCCTAAATTGTGAATTACAGTTTCACATGATCATTTTTCAATTATTTAAACATAAGGCTATCCATACACATGAGCGTAATGTGCAATCCTTTCCTCACGTATAAATGCAGAAACTTGATTTTATTTGATTCGGTGTGCACGAAATATAAGAAAATCCACAGCGTACTAAGTGACGCCTAGTGAGGTCATCTCGAGTTTTTTGGTGTACTGGATATGCTTCGGTGACTTGTCCTTTCACTGCTGGATGAGGAATATGACCTTGACCTCTGACCCCTCATATCCTCTGAACGTGAGTGACGCTTACTGCCGTTGGGTGTGATGGAACGTGATCTTGATTTTGCTGTCCGACGTCTGCAAAAGAAAGTATTTGTTTTATCATCAAAATAATCAAGAACTTTTAGTGCACAAATAAACATTAATAGGTAAAGGTGGTTAAATAAGAGTATAATATAATAGGTAACTTGCATTGATTTTGAGAGACATGTCCTTCTAGTTACAATTGCCATGATTATGACTTTTTTTACAATTTTCAGTACCAAAACTTTTAGCAAAAATATGAACTCATCCGAGGCACTCCAATGTTTGACTTTTGTACAAAACGATGATGAAAATTTGTTCACCTGACAAGGGACCACAACAGGATGGGACACACATGACTATAATGATAGCCACCCTATCACCCTATAATGTAAGGGACATAAAAAGCTGCAGTCAGAGAAATGCCAGGTAGATATACTATGCCATCACAAAAGTGCAAAGGGATTTCCTGTTAGGTGAGTTAAGGCATTTTTTTACTTATCAAGTAATGAAATATGAAACCGACACCTGTAAGTCTGAAAACAATATGCCCTACACTAATGAAACACTATAAAGCCTAGATCAACTGCTACAAACCTCTTTTTCTTTGTCCTATCAGAGTCCGAGCTGTCTTCAGAGGACTCAGAGCTGGAACTAGAACTAGAGGAGCCGGAGCTAGAACTGTCAGAATTAAATCCTGTGGGCTGGCTCAGGTCTACGCGGTCAGCAATGGCTGCTATTGCTGGCTTCTCTTTCTGTCCAAATCAAAGTTTTCAGCTCATGAAGTGATATATTGTCTAAATTAGTGATATATTTTGCACATCTGATTTTTTCTAATACGCCTTTGTAAATATTCTTTGGGACAAAAAACCACATTTGCATGAAAAGCATTTTACAAGAAAAGATGACATCCAGCACGAATTCAGGATCATTAGGTTCTACTATGGCTTGTCATATGTACAATCATACTTGGTTTGGGTAAAAGCTGATATCATAGATGGGATTTCTCACCTGGAGTGTGCGGTACCACTTTTTGGAGAGTTTTGGCCGGCCTCGTACAGTTTTATGCCAAACAACAGGAAAGTTGGTTACACTGCAGAAGTTCTGTGTAACAGCAATGGTATCGTCAAGGTTGACAACGACATGCCACCAACCTCCAGGTACAAAGACAGTCTCTCCTGGGCACTGTAGAATCTCCAACTGGAAATAATACCGCAACAATATAACGTCAGTGGACCAAAAGGGGGACAGTACCCAAAATGGGACACTTGTGGGAAGATGGCCTAAGAAATGGTCATGCATTGCAAAGAAGTATTTTTAGGTATGCAATTTTTAATTTATATACCTATACTGAGTCCTTCATGTAAATTTAACTGTATATCAGTTTTATTGGCTGCTGATTATGGTTTCATGGACAGTTTGGATTTAAGAAACAATTACTGTAACAAAATTTTCAATTACTGGAACAAAATTTTCTTTATTATATTTGACGCTTTTAATTTGGATATCATTATCAGAAGGCTAATTATTTTTCAAAAGCTTCCTCTGATTTAAAACAATTTAAATAGGTACAATTTTCTGCATATATTGATTTTTTATCTGCCAATATAAGCTAAGATACTTAAGTGTCCTATTCAGGGTACAGTCACACCTATTTAAGGACATACATGACCCTGATATAATTCTGCATTTTATTCATAGAACCACATGACGGATATATAAACTTGTAATAGAAAAGAATAGCGGATAATATCTATTTATGTAAAATGAAAAAGAAATGATACTTTGATATAAAATACATTGATATTTATCTAAAAAAACGTCCAGTTTTTAGAAATGATGTTACACAATATTCTGGCACAAATTTAACAGTTCTCCCTGATACGGTAGAATTACTAATAAATTTTACATCTCATGAAGAAGAAGCTTTATTTACTTAAGCAATGACAAATAGTAGTCACAAAATGACCAACTCCCTGAGAAAACATCTTAGATCACAAATCACAAAGAAACATTGTATGTCAGAACCTCAGAACTACATAACACTGTAGAGGTTAACTGTACATGTGAGGAGAGGGGCTTAGCCTCAGGCTGACTTACTGGTTTAAACTCTTTTGGCCAGGAAGGAAGCTGAGTCTTGGGGTACACAAACTTGAACCAAGCAATGGCCTCATCTCGTTGCTTGCCTGCCTCTTCAGTCTGAACCTTGAGGATGTCCTTGGGAGTGTTTGTGGGGAACAAGCACCATCTGTTGGTCAACATCAAATAAGTATTACATTCATTAAAGGTAGCATCGGATGATTACAGGTAATACTGTTTCTTAGTAATCTCACCATGTACTACCAGAAAAGTTGATTCCATATCTAAATGTATTGGGGAACATCTTTAAATTTTACTGGACAGCAAAACGTTGTATTATTTTAATTTTGTGAAATTTTAACAAACCCTCGAACTAAGGGAGACAATGCGCAAATATGTAGACAGCATTGCAAAAAATACCATGGCAAACAGAGACACTAATATCATTTCCTGAATGTGAAATTCTCTCTCCTTCTTTGTTGTATGCTGGACCTCGGGGTTGCATTCATAAACTTGAAAAGACCCCTTCACATCTTATATATTGTAAGTATTTACCAAGTTTGAAATTTGTATAATAATTGGCAGTTTAATAGTAATCATCTCATATGCCCTCGTTTATATGATCAGAATAGGGCATTATTTCCACCCAAACTCTGTAGATCATAGTTTGTCCCCCTTTCCCACCTTTACTTGGTACAATATAACATATCCCTAGCTTCCTCACTCCTATACTTTTTTTATGTAAATATAAATGATTCCTTAATGTAAACAGAAAGATAAACCCTGCCCAATTTTTATCATCCAGCCTTTTAAATCATCTGTTTTTCCCTCTCCCCTCCCCCACACATACTTACCAACTTTATGAAACTTCCATGGGAGAGATTCTGCTTGCTTAAAATTATAGCATAAATGAAATGTGTGTATATACCCCATAGAGACAAAATAACCCCTTAAAATGACATATTTTGAGTTGTTATTTCAGATGAAATTATTAGGTCTTAGAATTTAGAAATAGTTTAGCAAATTCACTGGTTGAAAATGCTAAATTTAAGGAACAAAAATCTGGTGTCTCCCTCCTAAATTGGGAGGGTTGGCATGTATGCACATAGTGTACACACCAACCTTTACTGTTTGTATCCCCCCTTCTCACCCCTTTAATTGACCCTAAATGACTAAATTGTTGATGGGCTGAAAAAAAATCCAAAAACAAAACAAGATCCCGTTTTCATGTAGGGTACACACAAGAATGTGAATACCTAGCCCTTACCTTTTGTGTCCCTCCAGCAGGGCATTCCAGGCACTGGTTCCCAAAGGGTCGATATGGATCCCTGTCCCAGAGCGACCTGGTCCCATCACAAACCATCTGTACAAAGAAAATGTGAGATAAATAATAAACATATATGGAATCAGGGTTCTCCCCAGAACTGTATGACGTCACATCATCAATACATTAACTTCACAATAACAATACATTCATCATGTAACATCAACATTGCATTATATTATAGGGTCAACAGATTGAGAGAAAAAGAGTCAATCGTCCTGTTGGGGTATAAGATGGGGGGATCTCAACCCAATTGAGAAAGATTTTTAAGCTGCTTACCGTCAACAGAAATATGGAGCCCTTTAAATTTGGGCAAATGATAAAGAAGAATGCAAAAATGCTAAATACAGTACTACACATTGCCAGTGAAGAAATGCATATTTAACTGCTGGCAAGCTTAAGTATTATAGAATTACTTAGCTGACAATAACAAGATGCCAATTATGAGGAATTCATTATATTTCTATGAGGCAATCATTAGGTTCACAAAGTGACAGCTCTGAACCATTTTTTTAATTTCCTGGATGCAACATATCTATAACAATTTCAGTTACTGATCTTCTACAGGACAACACAGCATCATTGAGATGTGTAGGAGGCTAAGACTATTTCCTCGCCCCCTTAATTCTCCCATTCCATCTTACTGATTCGCCATGGTCTATAAAGGGTCACTGTACCTATATAACTGACTATATAACTACTATAAGCTAACATCAGTCTATGAATTTTGTTTATTGTGATATTTTTTCCTTCCACTCTTTAACAGTTTTATTGACAAGATTTGACTGTCCTGTATACCTGTAAGGTGGTCGCCGTTCCTCACCGGCATACTGGAACAGGTCATCACGGAAAAACCTCGGCACAGAATAATCCTCTAGCATTCTTCGTCTCTTTGAGTGCTGTCGACAGACATTAACCAGAGATGAAATATTACCACAGAGCTTTTCATGATTAATTTTGGAATTGTCACCTTCCTAAAGGACCCTGTATCACCGCAGGCAAAACACTGGAGGTTTTCATACAAACGGTAATCTCCCTTTAATTTCACTTGAGATATATTACTGAAGATGGACTTGTCCATGTAATTACGGGTAGCTCAGTTGGTGAGATCAACCATATTGTCATTGCATCATTGCAGGTCCGGGGTTTGAATCCAGGACTGGCCCTTGCAATTTTTGCTCCTAGAACACTATAAGTATTTTTTATGTTTATTTTTCACCTTTAAGGCTTTTTTTAAAAAGGTCCCCAAGGAATGGGTTCATTTTCAGAAATTATTCATTAAAGCCATTGTCATTCCTGTAAAATATTTCCAATTCATAATAATATTTGCCAGTGGTTCAAGGAACCTTATTTTTGGAAAACACCATATATACAGTTAGTGTTTTAAGTGACAGATTGGCCCTTTTGTTCATAACGAAGCTCCCCAATAATCCAGCAGCCCCGCCCCATTCACTCTATCCACTCTGCTCAAAACAACGATATTAGTGTTTATATATACAAGAGGCCCAAGGGCCTTAGCGGTCACCTGAGTTATATCATAGGTACTGGTAGCTTTATTTTATTGTTTAGATGTGATGTGGAAATCAGCATGTAAACTAAGTGAAATACAATACTTGTCATGCCATCAAAGGATAAGAATTTGAAAATATTGGTAAATGTTCCCTTTGGTGCCCCGCCCTAGCGCCTGGGGAGGGGGCAGGAATCCCAATTTTACAAAGTTTGAGTAATTTTCTGCTGAAAATGAATAAAATATATACCCAAAAATGTTATTTCCGTATATAAACTATAGTAAACTTAACCCCCTCCCAAGCCAGAACAAATAGCTCGTGGGTTCTGAAATTTACGATTTAAATAAAGCCCCTGATGATTTCCTTTCCATGCAGAGAAAATGAATGTAGTACCTCTGAGTCTGGGATGAAGATTTTTGAAATATTGGTTAATTTAGGAATCTCAATTTTACAATTTGAAACCATCTTCCTCAAAGGATAATTTTCATCATGTAAAAATAATTTCCTACAGAAAGTTGTCAAAATATACCCAAAAGTGTTATTTCCCTATATAAACTATAGTAAACTTTACCCCCTCCCTAAGGGAGAAGGGATATCTCTGGGGTCCTGAAATTTACAATTTAAGTAAAGCCCCTGTAATATTTCTTTCCATGCAGAGAAAATGAGTGTAGTACCTCCGAGTCTGGAGAAGAAGATTTTTGAAATATTGGTTAATTTTCCCTATGGGGCCCCGCCCTGGCCCCAGGGGTTGGGGTAGGAATCTCAATTTTACAATTTGAAACCATCTTCCTCAAAGGATAATTCTCACCAAGTAAAAATAATTTCCTACAGAAAGTTGTCAAAATATACCCAAAAGTGTTATTTCCCTATATAAACTATAGTAAACTTTACCCCATCCCCAAGGGAGAACGGATGGCTCGGGGGTCCTGAAATTTACAATTGAAGTAAAGTCCCTGATGATCTTTCTTTTCATGTAGAGAAAATGACTAGTACCTCTGAGTCTGGAGAAGAAGATTTTTGAAATAATGGTTAATTTTCCCTTTGGGGCCACCCTCCCCAAGGGAGAACGGAAAGCTGGGGGGGGGTCCTGAAATTTACAACTTAAGTAAAGCCCTTGATGATCTTTCTTTCCATGCAGAGAAAATGAGTGTAGTACCTCTGGGGACCCGCCCTGGCCCCAGGGGTTGGGGTAGGAATTCCAATTTTACAATTTTGTAGCCTCATCTACCAAGGATGATTCTGACCAAGTTTGAAAAAAAATCCATCCACTGGTTCTTGAGAAGAAGTTGAAAATGTAAAAAGTTTACGCCGACGGACGAACGGAAAGCGATTAGAATAGGTCACTTGAGCAAAGATCAGGTGACCTAATAAAGGGAGTACCCTGTAGTAATAGTAGAATTTACACGCACCTCTCCATAGCTGCTGTCAAAAATATACAGAGGACTGTCATCATCATTATTGTTCATGTAGTCGACAAAGTATTTCATCTTCATCTTCACGGAGTAACCTTCATCATCCTCACCACACTTGAACTTCTGATTACGATATTTTTTTGCAAGCCTCTGAAAATGCAAGGTTCCAAAAACTGTAACAATAGCTATTAGCCGATTCATTTCTGCACAACGGTGACAATGAACGTCACGTTTACATCATACACAACCATGATTTAGAACCACAGCTACCTCTAACATGGTGAAGTTATATAACTTTTATCAGGAGCAATTGCTTCTGAATAATACAGTAGCTAAATATTACTTCTGATATATAGTTCAGAGTACTTGCAACTTACTGTATCATTTTAAGCCAGTGTATATTCCCAGCTCACCGGTATTGTTTGAAGTCGTAACATAAATTCCAAAGATCATGTATAAATTGAGAGGTTTCAAACAACACTAGAATTGTTTGAAACCTCTCTATTCAGTTCATTTCCCAATGCCAGTTAACTAATTTTGTTTCAAATCACATTGTAATATGACCTATAAGCCCTTTGTTTGGTTGCAAGATTTCAATTGTTTCAATTGTGACATAACGCCTAGGACAAGTACATGATACCACAGACTTACGCACTGAAGTCAAAATGGCGGCATTTTACATTTTTAGGTTGCATGAAAACTGTAATTTTACACGAATAAAGGCACCAAATTTGATTATGTGATAAAAAGGATCTTACACTCGTTTTCATTTCATATGAAACTTATGAAACTCGTCACAAATTTTTCATTTTAGCTTGCCAGAGGCTCACTAAATTGAAAAATTCTTAAGACTCGTTTCATAAATCTCCTATGAAATAGAAACTCATATATGTAAGATCCTATATACATCAGGTAGATTTCAGGTAATTTTTCAAAGAATAGTAGATGTTAATGTAGTAAACAAGAGAATCAATTCGCCATCCTATGTTGAATACTTCTGTCAGGTGTATAGAGGTATTAACTGCACTTGACTGCTGTACATGGTGTATAAAGAAGCATCTTAATTCACCTTTCACTCCGATATGAAGCAAATTCTTAAACCTCATCTTTTTTTTTCAGATTTTAGATTTAGATTTTTTTTGTGTCAAAATGAAAAGACAATGTCTTAATCTCATCAGGAATGAGTCCCAATTCTGGTCCAAGTTAACATAGGCTGGAAAGAATCTGGTATACACTGTGCTGGTTATATTGGTGGTTACATTATTAAGTAGTCAAAGGGGGGTAATAATATTTCTTGATATTTGTTCATTAGTAAGCACACCGGTACTGTACATATCATGCCAATGAGAGAAAAATTCTATATATTCAGCATATTATTGTATTTTTTCAATATGTACCTGTGGTCAATACCATTTAAAGTTTGTTATGTAATTTTTTGGTGCGAGAAATATGTTTCTTTTATGATAATGCAGAAACAATGAAATGTTGTAGAAAAGTTTGCATGCCTATTTTTTTCCTATTTCTGTCTCACGGGAAAGAGGAAGAAATCTTAAATTTAAAAAAAACAATTGTGTAGCTCTAGAACAGTCGTGTTGGTGGTAGAATTTGAACATTATTAACAATAATAAAATTTGCATCAAAGATTTGTTTCCTTAAGACTTTACCTGTTTTGTCCATTTCTTTGTGGCCTGCCATTCTTTGGTTGCATTGACAAGTACAACAGGTTTGTATGGAGCTTCATATTCCTCTATGAACTCCTCTTTGGTAGTCTTGGTAACATCTATTCGAGGCACATTGTCCTTTACGGTCTGAAGACTAAGGTCAAATGTTTGTGCAAAGTTATAACGACACCATCCATTCTTATCCGAGCCCAGCTCTGTAATACAAAATAGTCTAGATTTAATATTTATGGAATGAAACACACAGTTTAATTTATCATACCTCTACTGAGTTACAATACGATAGAATATCCTATTTCCCTAAAATCACTTAAATCTCTCCACATGAGGACTACTCCCTCCCCAATACAGGACTACTCACAGCAAGAAAGAGGACTACTTACTCATGACTTTTTGTAGGCAGAGCTTATAAAATTTCAACCAATGAAAACATTTGGTAGGCGCCCAGGAGGGGGGGCCTTTTCAGAACCAAACGACAACAGTGAAAATGGACACCAATGTAGGCCGTTTTGATCATGTATCCGATGAGGAATCATTAAAGCAGATTTTGGACGCTAAAAATAGCTTAAATACAAAATCTGTTGTTTAGACTGCAGTGAATTTACTTCAAACTTATTTAACAGAACTGAATTCCGGAAGCGTCGACGATTAGGGCCAAGCAAGCACAGAGGAGGTGGACGTGTGTCCAATCAAGTTTTATGCAGATTTTAAATATGGTAGGAAATCAAAGGTGACCATTAGATACGTTCTACAAAAAGCACCTCTTGAATGCTAGAAACGAAGATATCATCAACAACACATTTAAAAAGAGGGAGTAGTGTGGCAGATTTTAATTGTTCATAGAATTATGGTCGCATTCTACCTTAGAGCTAGAGGGAATTTTCCTTTAGCTCAGTAGTAGAGCATCCGACTAAGAACCTGGAGATCGAAGGAGTGATCCGCTATGGAAGCACAATATTCTCTTTCCTGTGGCGGAAAACGGGTTGTTAGCCTTTAGAAGTGCTTATTTTGTGTTTATCCTTGTGTATCAATTTATTGCCATCCTAGTGTAACTAAAGGTACAGTTATTCTATCGGCGTATACATATGTAGCGGCTACCGGTATCTCTTGTGTAGTCTATTTGTTTACATGGGTGTTAACTTTTGAGAAGACGGCAATTTGGAAGAGGTTCTGAGCTCACTACGCATACGTTATAGATTAGGCCAATCAGAATGGGTGTCTGATACATGTTACATAGGGCCAGGAGGCTGGGGTATAAAAGGGGATGCCTACGGGCAAAATCAGGGACTTGCGTGACTTGAAAGCCGGCTTTACAAGGAGGGGAAACACATCCTCCAAGGTGCTGAAAACAGTGCTACTGATGTACTGAAAGCAGTACACCCACCTTCGAGAACCTTAGGGTAAGCTTAAGGCTTGTTAGCTTAAGGTATGTCAGTGTCCTGGAAGGGGTTGGTTTTCACAATAGAATAGTTACAATGACCTGTAGGCTTTTTACCACATGGGTGCTAATATATATAGGTTCACTAAACATACATTTTTTTCTCAACACTGTAGGTTTTGTTCTATCTTTTATACTACATATTGTTATTAATGTATGTATTGTTTGTAAGGTTTAAATGACTAGCTAATATAACTAGCCGTGTGATATTAAATAAACATTAGTTAACTTTGAAACAAGGTGTTGATTGGTTTATGATTGAGATTCGGATACTCCTCCACATCTGCAGGACCTGTGTTAGACTACAGACGGACGCTTTCCGGTTTGTTATCAGCAATGTCCTATTGGATATCACGCTGTTAAAAAGTTCATTGTTGAATAAAACTATGTACACCAGTGTGTGTCTACTTCTGTTTGGTTGACAACCTCGCTTTAACGTGAATTCATCCAAGGTAGGTGCTCCAGTCATATCATATCCAACGCAGCAGGACATGTACATTCTTGGGGATTGTCGAGGTCAGTTTGTCAGCAGTTTTGGGGAAAACCGAAATTTTATCATTAGGTTGATAACAAAAGACATTAAATATAAGTCTTCTTTTTTAAAAATAATGATGTAAAAATATCGGAAATTTTACATTTATGAAAAATGAAAATTAACATTTAACTGTATTTTTTTGCAGTCAACATTACCATAAACCTTAATGTTTAATGCGAATTTGCTTTGACTTAATGAAAATTGAAATCTGAGAAAATATAGCTCAATAAAGCTATAATGTATACAGTAGGTGAATATAGCTATATAGGTCCGTATAGCGTATACAGCTCAATCGGCAGAGTGTACTGGACCTGTATTACACCTGTTACAAATTTAAAACTCATGTGGATCTCAGATAATTCGATCTCTACTGAAAACAAAAAGAGAAGGGCATTAAACGCTGAGGCTTTCAACGTGACAACGTTTAATATTTTACCATATAACGTTAGCAAAAGTCAATGCACTGCAGTATGTCATGGTAACGAAATGAAACCGATTTACGTGCAGTCTGGAGTTCCGAGTATGGCTGCTAGTTTTAAGTTTGTTTACCCGGTCTTGCTCTTGACTTTGCTTCACGGATCCTCTTCCTCGTTCTGTGGTCCATAAATATCCGCCACTGGATTGAAGAGGGAACGCTTTCTGCCGACTCAATCCCGCAAAACAGACACAGAAGGATGAAGAGCAGGTCCTCTTCGCTCGTTTATGGTTGTTTTCCTCGTGTGTAACTTTTGGGGAATATTACGAAATCTGAATGTATCGACCAAATATACGAAACGAAAGCAAATGTGTCATTACTTATTACGCTTAATCACTTTACGAAACAGATTTTTTCTCTAAAAAGAACTTATTATAAAGTTCAGCCTAATATTAGAATCTACTATAATACAACGGCGACTATTGGAGATGACCCTGCGATCCCTTCGAATTCTTATCTCTAACAGAATTATCGTTCCTGATAATCAATGAACGACAACTCTTGTTAGAGATTGCCTTTTTTTTTTTTTATCTTAAACTATAGTTCAGACCTATTATAAATAAAGCGAATGGAGTTATAGTGATATTAACAGTACACAAACAGAGAACAAAAAATATTGAAGATTAAAATAATTATGTAAGGCTTTAGACAAAAATATATAAACAGAGGAAACGATTTTAGCAGGGGACGTAACTCTGCAATCCTTATTTATTTTTAACCAAAACAAGAAATTGCAGCAAAGCTGCTGGACACCAAATCTTTTGATGAAAGTCACTACCTGCCTTAACCCAACTTAGGGAACGGATTATGCATATTTGAATTTATTCAGCGATTACTTTTGCTACATTTTTTTATTAAATCGTTCAGAATATATTTTTTACACTCAATTAATATCCTCACACGTGCATTATTATACCACTGCACATGGTAGTTATAGACTCAATTGTACTATATTGTCCTTACCTATATGTAACCAATACGTAGGTTGTTGAAGTATGTAACAATTTCAGAAATGACAACTAAAAATAGTGTTAGTCATTATACATTTTGTACTTTAAGATACCGTAAATATATAAATATGTCAATTTTAAAACTCGGTAGAGAATATATTCCGTTATGTGATTGATGAAATGGTTTTGAATGAGATTAAAGCACTATATCTTTAGCACGGAATTAGATTAGATATCTAAGTCCGTGAATTTTAGTCAATAATGGCTGAAACGCCAATTATAAAGGTGTTGTATGAATTTGAAATTTAAAAAATTCAGTTCGTTTTTCGTGATCTGTTTAAAAACTAACATGATATTACTGATATAAATGATTGGTTTTGATTTATCGGATGTTCGGTGGTTTAATTTGATTTTGTTGTGTTACATAATGATTGCGAGATGTCAGTGATATAGGTAATTGTTTGTTATCAGGACACAGTTTGATTGGAGTCATTTTGAAACTTCCTCACCCGTACAGGAGGGGGATCGAGAAAAGATTGTATCGTAAGAGGCGACTAATGCGGAAACCTCCTGCAGAACTGGGGACTTGCTTATGTGCCCTCTACTTGACATGAAAGCGAATACCCCACATCTGGCTTCGATCAGGTGAGGAATGCAATGGGTCCTGTCCCCATTTCAGGCCATACCAAAGTCCTTAAAATGGTAGTTGCTATTCCCTGCTAAACGTTCAGCATTTAGGGTAATGACAACAACTGTTTCACCCATTGTCAGTATAATGTGACCATGCGGAAGGCTGTGCCGTGTGCCTTCAGCATGGCATTTCAGTGAAATAGCACTATAAAGTCGGTATCAGATCCGCGCTATCACAAGTAGACGACTACATAAATATACCCTGTCTCTGGCACATAAACACACATATACGCGTAATTACACAACACACATGGAGACACGTCCTTAAATGGCATTATCTGTTAATAGGACGTTAAAAAACAAAAACAAAACAAAAATAAAAAAAATAACCAGACTCGAAAGTTGTGAGACAACCGTTAGAAGAGAACAATTTGATGACGTAAGGCTGTTCCGGGAATCTCGTTTGTAATGACGACGTAGACACTTCAATATAAAAAATGTAAGGGAATACCTATTTAGATCAATTCTATATAGAAAATACAGAATGAAAACAAATTAAGATATCAAACGGCATTTTTTCAAAATTCATACCGGTATAAATTCAAATTGGTTTCATCAACAGGGCTTCATGGTAAATATGCATGCAACCGATTTACGTTCGAAATGAACATTAAGGTTCAACAAGCCCCGTAAAAGACGCTGTAGTTACCTAAAATTTCAACCCCCTGATAAGTCATATGCAAAGACCTCAATTAAAAATCGGAACTTATATAATTATTATATTTGTATATATTGCACTTGTATATTGACTATACAAAAAATACATAGCCATGTTAACGCAGTCAAAAATAAGGCATTAAGGTTGATGTCTTCATAAAAATAGCTCACTGGATTTATAACATGGCAATCTCTTTTGCGACCCAATTGAGTGCTGAGAAATGACCCATAATTTAAAGTTTATTTATATACCTAGGTCTTCTACTAGCTGTTGAGAGGAATTCAAACCTCAAATAAGGATAGATGTTGCCATGCGAAACCACTAAAATCATAGTAAAACCCCCTGGTAATACATTTTAGAAAACTATAAATAAGAAAACAAAGGCTAAGTGTCCTTGATCGAGAAATGAACTTTAGATGATATGCAATTTGATAACATTCTGTGATTATATGAATGCGCTAGACATGTTATAAAACATTGAAGCTGAAAAGTAAAATTATGCTTATAACAAGTCTAGCTCTTTCATGACAACATTGAATGTTAAGAAAGGACATTTTATATGAAGTTTAAGTAGTTGTTATGGTCAAAGGCCATGTATACCGGTAAAATATGTTACGCGGACGTTAGTATGTTACGCGGACGTTAGCGGACGTTAGTATGTTACGCGGACGTTAGTATGTTACGCGGACGTTTTACTATGATTTTTGTGCATTCCCATAGCAACAATCATCTTCTTTTAAGGCCGATATGCCTCTCCACACATAGTAAAAGAGAAATAAAGCCCCGCATGACCTAGGTATATAAATGATCTTCGAATACCATGTAATTTCGTATTATTCAATTGGGTCGCTTAAGAGATTAACATGTTATATTTGGTGAGCAACTTTTATAATTACAACAGCCTTGATGCCGTATTTATGACTTCGTTAACCTGGTTATGTACCTTTTTAATAGCACATGAACAAGTTCAATATATTCAAATTACATATAAATATTCAAATTCTTTATAAGGATACATGAAATTGAATACGACTTGCCAGGGGGTTGAAATTTAGGGTGACTATTACATCTTTTAGGGAGCATGTTGAACCTTAAAAAAGTGACGTTCAATACATATAATGTGGCCCCTAAATCATGTGACATTTGTTTCGGAAACTTTTTCTCGGTACCGCGTATAGAATATTATTATCGGG
The DNA here is from genome assembly GCF_002113885.1 of Mizuhopecten yessoensis. Lineage (NCBI taxonomy): Eukaryota > Metazoa > Mollusca > Bivalvia > Pectinida > Pectinidae > Mizuhopecten > Mizuhopecten yessoensis. The sequence continues at coordinate 59,318 of NW_018405900.1, forward strand.
TAATGGTGAATAATATTTTTCAGTACATATAAAACGCATTCAAAGAACCATTGTAGTAAGGTAATAAAAGCAATAATACCACACGTTTGGATTCGTCTGACGTCTCAGATTGCACTAAATGGCGTGAATGGCCATATTTCACTCTGCCACTCGACAGTGAAACAAAACCATGCATGCAGTTAACGAGTAAAATCTAAGACGTCATATGGATACATACGCATGTGTAGTATTGTTTTAATCCCAACAATTCCAGGGGTTTTGGGTATTGTCTGTGCATCCCATTGCATGCCTCTTGCAGAACCGTTCAGGTTTATCCTGTGCCTTTTTTCTTGTTAACACAGAAAAGACCAAAGTTGATCCGCTGCACTTATTGTAATGCTTGCATCGTATTTACCTCTCAGAGACACTACTGGTCAGCCGGTTGTCAGTACATTGCGACCGGGTGCAGCTCTGTTGTGACCGACCTCATCTGAGTGGGGCCCTCGTCTTATGACCATAGGTGTTGTAAGGATTCAGTGGCGGATCCAGAGGGGTTTTTTGGGCTTCAGGAAACCCCCCCACCCTGAGAATTTTCTTTAAAAATCATATATTTTCACCATTTTCCTCAA
>NW_018405900.1:60014-80131 GCF_002113885.1 Mizuhopecten yessoensis
TCCCCAGGAAATTTGGAAACCCCCCCCAGATAGGTCTCTGGATCCGCCACTGGGATTCGTACCCTCAACCAAACGGTGTTAGTTGTAATGGCATTTACTTGTACCCTGTTGTATGCCTAGTTGTAAATATCTATCAACATCTTGTGTAGTATTCATTTCAGTTTGCTGTCTCTTTCATTCAGTGTCACTGTGACCAAACAAACATTGGTAACTGTATTGCTCTACTGATCTTTGCTGTACATCAATCTACATTCAAGATTGGAAGATTATCGCTGTCAATTTGTAAAACAAAAAGTGTTTTCGAATAAAAACAAATCGGGATAGCGACCAGTGTGTAATTTTAGCGTAACAAATCTTCATATAAAGGTATATAAGGATAGGTTTGTACGAAGGTCATAAGACAACTAGGAAGTACGTATGCTACCACTTAAAACCTCCATTACGTGAGGAGCCGATGGGACCTTCGGATATTAACACTTATGAATCACCGAGTCGTGGTGTTGATGAGGTAACAATTGTATACCCATCCCTGTTCACAGCAAGGGCTTCGTGTATTTATCTTAAGGGTTCATTATACACTTATCATATTTGTGCTACAGTGATCTCCCTTTAGAAAATATTCAATTTTACACATTATGCATGTTACAGTATATGTTTAAGAATTGTATATATATGCTACTATTACACATTATACCTGTCATTTGTGGTAGAGTTAGGGATACAAATTGTATGCTACCTCACCTATTCTATCTAACCGTTGTGTTAGAATAAAGGATATATGCTAACTTACTCATCGCACCGGTCATTTGTGTATGAGTTGTCGCCCTTTTTGACATAATCTGCATGACATATACGATTTGTGTTAGAGTCAAGAATAATTGCTTCAGCGAACGATTTATGCTACTTACACAATATAAAATAAACAATTAGAGACTAAATGTCATGAGGTCTATCCATGGTTTATGAACCTATCCTGAGCAATACTGATTAAGGCCGAAGAATAGGTAACAGGAATATGTAATAATGTTATTTGTGTTAGAGTTCAAGGCGCGTGTTAACGTATACATTATTCCCGTAATTTGTGTTAGAATTTCTTCCTTTAAGGATGCATGCTACCTTGAACATGGTATCTTTTATTTGCGTTAGAGTTAGATATATTTTTTTTTTATTTCAATGTATATTACATTTCAGATTGATTGGGTTTGTCAATATATGTATTTTTGTGTACTCCTCGAATCTGTGATTAATTATGTATTTGTCAAAAAAAACCACCAAATAAGTGGAACTCTTTTGGCAAAGATATGGGTAATCGTTGCTAGTGTGTGCGAGGGGGGGGGGGGGGGGGGGGGCGTAACCCAGACCGGCGGTTCTTTTTAGAAATTTTGACAACATTTTAAAATCGGTGTATTGATAGGTGCGGGTTTAAATCTCGCGTGTTTAGAAATTCATTTGATTTAGCTATATTTTACAGCTTTTAAAATACAGCAACAGGATGACAAAATCATTTATAGCCAGATGACTTGTTGTTGACCAATTCACAGAGAGTTAAAATTACTAGATAACTATTATAAATACCTCGTGATACCCCTGAAAAAATGACGGTAGATGGCATAGCAAAAATGGACATATATATATAATGGTTAGAGGCTATTAAAAACAGGAGTAATTGGCACTGACTGACTGATTTAAAACAATGCAATTACACACATGTAAAGAATAATCGATCTAGTTATTACGTAATGAGACAGAGAGCGTGTCATACTTAATCTTTCCCACAGAGATCACAAGACAGGCCAGGACATAAGGCAATGGATCAACTTCCATCCAATTAATCTGTTTGCTTGTGGTTGATTTGATATTTAGTTTGTTTGCATACTTGATTACAAGTTGTTTAATATTTAATATTCCTCTTGACATTTCCGAACCTCCCTCCTACTGCCTCCACCACATACAGGTACATTTCACACAATGTATTTTTCTCACGTAAAGAGCTAGACTACCAGGTGCGGACATAATTTCGGATATAAACTTCATGTGCCTTTCACATTCTACATGTAGTTTAATCTTCGTTAAGATTTTATGTGCATACACATGTAACTACACTGGATTATCCTGCACGTACATAAGAGGCGACTAATGTGGGACTCCCTAGAGAATCGAGGAATGAAGACTTCGCTACTTTAAAATGCCCAAATGATTTGTGTTACACTCTTCGAACTTGAATGTTTTGGAATGGAACGTATGTCACAGTAAGTAACGTGTATCTTTTGAGACATACTAGTTTTTTTTAAATAGGAAGCACAAAAAAAATCAACGCTTCGGAGATCCTGTGTTCTAGAGCTACCGACCGTATCCCGGGTTTGACATTTCACTGAATAGACTGTTTCTATAGCTAAAACGTAATAACGACCTAAAATAGTTCTGACATGAGCAAGGCTACCGCTATAGTAATACAGTAGATTGGATTGGGGTCGATGATGGCGAGGGGCATCCTCGATATCCAGGGGTTACGCTCACTTTCGCTCTCTGCACCCCTGGAATACATTTTTATGTCATACCAAAATTGATGGCACGAAGATAGCTGTTTGATTGGTCTCAGGTAAAAAAAAAATATGACTAATCGCTAGGCTGATACTTGTCCTTTGAAGATTACAAACGAGAGACGCCCGACTTCAAAGCCTGTCAATTGTTACCGTTACGTGACCGCGAGATTCTTTTGATGTACATCAAAGGATCGGACTAGTCTTCTTGTCTCATCAACAAGGCGGCTCACACCGATCCTTCAATTTTGCTATGAAATATTCCAGGGGTGCAGATAGCGAAAGTGAGCGTAACACCTGGATATCGAGGATGGGCGAGGGGCTAATTCAAGCAGCCGTGTGCGGTAATAATAAGCAACACACGTATTGCATGCAACATTTACAGATTGCTGTTTAGATAGAGATACAATATAACTTCGAAATCGCCTGCATGGTCTCACAATTGATAAGATCTTAAAATCTAAGCTACAGAGTGCAGATGAAGCACAGTGTATTTTTGTGTTTATGCGTTTTTCTACAGTTTTACGTAGATCATTGAAAGTTCATTTTAAATTGATTTTCAAAAAATAACGCAAACCCCTCGAGATTACCATAAATATATCCGGTCATTATTATTATAGCGATACAACTCGATTCCAGGCGATAATCCTGAGTGACTTCGCAAATACACTTGTTTATTGTGCGGACGTACAAATCGTGCACCGGTCTCACTCGTTGATGTATTCGTGCGCACAAAATATCGTGCTAGCTGCGGCGTCATTAATAAATTGCTTAGTCTACAACATGTACATATATTTACGTACTGATCTTTACAGCCCAATCATACGCCATTACCTTACTGTTTCTGTCATTATTATGAAGTCATACTTGTTACATTGGATACCACTGACCCATCCTGGACAGATGGCTGATCCAATCATTGAACGACCTTAAATACAATAAAAACACATTCCAGAAATGGTAGATATATATAATTACTGAACTGCTTTCAGTTGTCATTTATAGGCAATATGAATGCCAAATGAACAAAGGCAATTTCAACATACAGCGCGTCACCAATGCTTAAAAAGTTGTTAAATTTTACGTTTGAAGCTATTTATAATAATGTACAGGAAAAGATATAGCAACATGCCCCTGTTCATACATGTACATGTAGCTATGAGCGGCTATGACTTAACGGCTAAGTTTACTCGCCGTTACGAGTTTATATCATTATTTCAAATATAGCACTAACCGACTTTTGTAAACACCGAAACTATAATATGTGTCAGTAGTCACTAACTGGCTTCCGTAGTATATCATAATGTGTATTTCACTCTTCTAAACCCAAATGTTTACGACGTAGCCTAACCCCTGTTGTGACATGCCGGATACGATGAAATGTGCTGCGGAATAAATTTAATACATCAAATTACAAAGACCAATGGACAGCCAGCGACACTTACGTATTGACCAATGGTATGTAAATTAGGATACAGAACGATTCAGATACACTTTTATATTATCCGAGTGAAAGTGTTTATTGTTTACAGATTATTTTTCTCTGAAACGGATGCATTTAAAATTGTAGCTTTCAGGTTTGGACTCTTTTATTACAAATCGACTGGAGAACTTCTGGGTTCACTAGGAAATCTAGCAAGCTTCCATAATCCGGATTGCTCAATTAGAGTTAGTACCTTTTAGTCCGTGAATGAACGTTGAAAGTGGTATAAAGGACTGGTTTCATAACAGAGGCATACAGCATGCTAGCGGACGTTACTGGTGAAATGGAAACGGACGTTACGGATGGCATGTTACCGGATGTTACCACAGGAATGGTACCGGATGTTACCACAGAAATAGTGGCATATGTAACGACACACATTATGAACAATGTAACATTCACGCCAGGATTGACACTTCAACAACAGAATGACGAGGAGTTTTACCGCCGACTGGCACCAGTCATATACCTCGCAGTTCTTATGGTAGTCGGTATCCCTGGCAACCTTCTCGTTCTCGTTGTGTACTTCCGGGACTTCACGCGGTCTACCCACAGAACATTCATCCTTAGTTTGGCCGCGTTGGACCTGAGTGTCTGTCTGGTGTCTCTGCCGTTTGAGATTTTTGAAATGAGATTCCAATACACTTTTTACAATGTGATTGCATGTAAATTGTTTAGAGCTAACAACAACTTTCTGTCTCTTGGCTCGATTTTTACAATATTTTGTATGTCAATTGATAGATACAGACGAGTGTGTCGACCGTTACGCATACAGATGACTCCGAGCGTGAGTCTGCTCTACTGTTTTGGGGCTTTGGTCGTATCCCTGATATTTGCGTGGCCAAACTTCGTCATTAGTGGAATCAGAAATGTTTCATTCAAGCATAATGTCACTGGTTCAGATTGTTCCCTCTCAGATCAATTTGCTAAGACAATCTACCCTATTGTTTACGGAGGTGTGTTGTTCATCATATTCCTCATCGTCATCGTCTTCCTTATCGTCGTTTACTCACTCATTGCGAGAAAGATTCACAAACACAGCAAGTTTCGCGACAATTTCCAATCAACCTCTTCTTGCAGTAGTACGCCGACGCAAGTATCAGCCATTTCAAATCCCAATAGCAACGAGAGTAACGAGAAGAACAAGAGTAGCAAAGAAGCGGGACTGGAACAAGTTGAACTTGACATGACGTCACCAACAGTAAAACAGGAAGATATAAAACCTTCAGCAAAAGTGAATTTCTCTTCAAGCGAGGCTACAGAACCGGTTGCAAAATCTACAACGAAGAATATTTCTTCAACAGGGACTTCGCAAAGAACTGCAAATAGATCAACAAAGGCAAATACCACGCTGCCAAATGCTAGTAGAAAACGAACGGCTAAGATAACAAGAATTACGTTTACGATCAGTTTAGTATTCATTCTGAGTTATCTTCCCCACTTGGTACTCTCCTTGATGACGGCAGTGAAGGGAGGATTCGTCGCAAAACCAGGGCCGATCGTATCAGCGTTACTGCCGATTGTCACTCGCTCAATCTTCATCAACAATGTGGCTAACCCCCTTATCTACGGCTTTTTGGATCCGAAGTTTAGACAGAGTTGCAAAAATGCCATCAAAATAGTGCTACGCTGAATAACTTATCATCGTTTTATTGAAAATTGTTCTTCTACATTAGAACGGTTACCAGATATTGGTTTTTATTATTCATCGTGCCAAATTAATCTTTTAAATGTTTCTGTCAAATAGCCTACGGATATGAGTTCGGGCCTGACTTGAATAATTACGATTGTCCTTAAGAGACAGAAAATCAACAACAACATGGCACATATGGCCAAACGCTTGACAGATGTATTAATTTAGCCGCCACCTTATTGCGCTCCTAGCTTTCGAAGAAGACAGACTACAATGGCTTTTGTTAAAGAGCAGCTATACCCTGTAGGTAAAGAGGTTCCAGATGCTTACATTGATGGAAAAGTCAGGCTGCCGGCTGCTGGAATATAGTAATCAGATGCATAGTTTACAGTTAACAGGTAAAAACTATCTTGACTTATGTAATATTTAATGAGTCACGTTAAAACGTATGTTCTATAATAATATCGAAACTGTCAACTGTAGAATTACAACCGATTCTTTCGTTGATTAATACTGTATTTAGTTTGTGTTACAGCATTCGTGGTCAGGTCGTTTGGACGATTGATTTAAAGCATTATTTATGTCAATTAAATGCCAAGCTTTGCATTGTCAAGAATGGCTGATGGTGCACTTAATAAATAATGGATGACTTTTTTTTTACAATCAGAGACTTTTTGTTTTCAGTTGTTTTAAGATTTGAATATTTCGTCTCCGTTGAAACCACTATGCTAACGAAACCCATTAAAATTATCTCGTGCTCTTTGGCTGGTTTTACCATCCAGGCTGTTTTATGGTTATGAATAGTATGTAATATCAGAATTAAATGCAAACACAGTACAACAACTGCATGCTGAAGATAAACTTTAAAATTGGAGGTATGTCTCTATCTTCAAATTGTACAGGGTGTTGATACAGATACATACTTTTGCATGCCTCTTTTTCATTCATACTATCAACGTAATTCGTTCAATCAAAACTATATTTCACCGGTCTTCGCTGATCAGGAAGTTATTTCTCTATCAGACGTATGTTAGTCCGAAGACTTACACACAATTGAAGAATAACTCCCTCAACAGTTTCGTAAGCTTGCCACGGAATAGCCGAGTCAAGTAAGTAATAATTTGGCAGAGTTTGCGATCGTGCGTCAAAGGCAGACAATACTGGTTTCAGGAACTTGCAATGTGAAATATAGCCTCAACAGCTTACCGACAGTTTGAAGCAAACTTTAAAAACATATTTTCAAAAGGGTTGAAATTCAAAAGTAAAGTCTTATCATATGATTCAAATAATCTTATGACACCAATCACAAAAATATATTTCTTTTTAACATAAGTTTAACATATTTCTCGAAGTTATGAAAGATTGCGTTAAAACGACTCGTAAAGCCAATTAGCCTTTGAACGAACGGGCCCTGACTCAAGTCCAACAGTATGACACCACCCACTTGATTCGACGTCCTGCTCGACCCTTGATTATACGAACGATGAGAGGTCATGGAGATTTCAGTGAGATGAGTACTTTTAAGTGGATCTTGAGTAGACTCATTACTGTTACCTTTGTCCTCACATGATCTCAATAGTCATCATTTTAAAAATTAAGAGTTCTTCCGTAACAGCCAATCCGCAATATTGCTTATGACGTCACACGATAACTGTTAAAGTGTCCTTATGCTATAATAATAATAAACAACATTTATATAGCGCCCTATTAAATTTGTAAAATTACTCTGAAGCGCTTTACAACATATGGATACTAGTATTAGTTATAATTGTGAAACAAAAACAAAGGCTTCCAATCACTTTTATACATTTAAGCAAGCAGACAATCATCGCAATGTGCACATAAATGAACAAATAAAGGGTGGTATTTACATGACGTCTTTGCAAAGAGCCTAAAATGCAGACGTGAAGTGGTGAGTTTTGATGTCCTTCTTGAATTTGGCCAGAGTATTTGACTTTCTTATATCAGATGGTAAGCTCTTTCACAACGTGGCCGAAACCCTCCCCAAGCACCGGTTTCCATAGGTGACAGAACGACATTTTGGGACATACAACAATGATTCTGACTCCGACCGCAGTGATCGCGACGGCTGATACAGGGTAACAAGCTCCTGTAGGTACTGGGGAGTTGTTCCATTCAGTGCCTTGTACGTGTATACCAATATTTTGTACTCCGACCTGTAACGTACAAGTAACCAGTGCAATTAATATAGCACAGGTGTGATGTGCTCTCTATTTCGAGTACGAGTAACCAGTTGTGATGCAGTGTTCGGGACCCTCTGCAGACGACTAGTTAGTTTGTCAGATTGCACCAAAATCTTGCATGAATCAGCAGTTATAAACTGCCGAATACAGCCGATGTTCCTGATCTGGTAGTAACAGGATTTGACAATAGCGTTCACTTGTTTCTCCTTGTACAGTGAACTATTAAAGTATACACCTAGGTTTTTAACAGCTGGGATAGTCTCAATAGTTCTGGCACCGACCTTGAGTTGGGAGCCATTGTTTGCTGACACTTTGGGGAAAAGATTATTAGTTTCGTCTTTTCCTGATTAAGCTTTAGCATGTTGGTGTTCATCCAGGTACTGATATCTGTCAGACAAGCTTCCAGATTTTCTGAAATTGTATCCCAACTGTCCTGTGACCATGTACATTTGTGTGTCATTAGCAAAGTAATGATAGCGAAGGCTATGGCGGCGACAAATCTCTCAAATCGGTTTGGAGTGCAGACAATATTTTCGTGGTCCTCGCACCTACCCTTGAGGAACCCCTAAATCTAGTTCTTTGTCATGTCAGGTGGTAGATCCAATGAAAACACACTATCGTCGTTCACTCAGATAAGACTGTAGCCAGCATAGTGTGGTATCAGTCACTCCTTAAGAGTACTCCGGACGTTTATAAAGTATGCCATTGACGATGACGTCAAATGCAGCTGACAAGTCCAGCACGACAAGCACCGCTGTGCACTTGTTATCCAAGCAGAAGCTATGCCATTATGTACACGTAGGAGGGCCCCCAGTAGAGTGTCCCATGCGGTAGGCCGATTGCATGTTGTCATGGAGACTGTTTGCTTGGGGTGAACCTCTAAACGCCGGGAAACAACCTTCTCCAAGATCTTAGACAGAAAGGGCCGTTTTGATATTGGGCGGTAGTTCTTCAACTCCTCCTTGTCCATTCCAGGCTTCTTCAACAATGGTCTAACATGTACCTTCTTGAAACAAAATGGAACCTTTGCCTCGGCCAATGATTTGAGGTAATCAAAGGAAGCAGTGCTGTTAGTAAGATACCGGTATGCATTGCTTAAAAAGTTAACTTGTTATAGTGAATTCGCTGCTATAGAGAAAGTTCTAAGTATCATTTTGTATAAACCATTTGTCTCGTTCCACAGTCCTTTTGATTGAAGGAGCGACAAAAATCATGTAGGGTACCACATGCTGTGCAGTAACAGCCTACCCTTCCGGAGATGCAGGATCCGCCTTCGGGTGTTTTCTTGCGCAAGCGCATTATGTTTTGTTTGTCTGCAAAGCTATACCGTTGCCATATCAACACGGGCCAATGCTTAAATTCACTGTTTTTTGGAGTATTTCAATATCATAAAAATAATAATCTGCTCAGGAAAATTCAACAGCTTAAAAATGTATCGTGAGTGCTTGTGCAATGAATAAAACAAACATCGTCCATGAAGAGTTAATGGTATCTAAACTTACAATTATGATTACGTCAAAACGTGGGCCATGCAATTTACGGGCTTCATAAATGCCATCTGAACTAGGAAGGGTTAGTGACATGAGTGCCATAGAATTGTAAATAAATTCTTTTTATTTAGCAGCTTATTTTGGTTCCGAGATTGTCACTGTGTGTTAACGCTAGGGCGTTATGTGTGCGTCACCGGAAAGAGAAATGTTGATAGGATAGAATGAAAGTAGACAGGAACGATAGATCCCAAGTGTTAAATGGGGCAGGGGGTGGGGGATGGCAAGTCAATGTTGGTGTCTTCCATGTCCTCTTACTCTTAGTAGAAGATACTGAAGGAACCCCCAGAGTATGGTGGGGTCCCGCAATATTCGCCTTTTACGATACCAATACAGTGGAATAGTGCAGTACCGCAGGTCTATTCTTGGTTCCTTCAATATCTCCCAAAAAGAAGACAAGGAAGAAACCGTCCCCGATTCTGCGATACCTAGGAAGTATATGACATTTCGTATAAATGTTCCCTAAAATGCTTGAACACATTTGTGCAGTTCAAGTTCCATTTCACCACTTAAGCCATTTGGGAATTGTAAGCAGAAGGGTTGTGTCCCTTCCATTTCCAGAACCTGAAGGCAACAAAGTGACAAAACGAAAGACAAAAACCCGCCAAAGACAAAAGACAAAAAAGCGCCAAAGCTTAACAACAAAATAACGCCAAAAGGAGGGAGAACTGACTCCATTTTAATTCTACTCTTTAACATTATGTTTGACTTCGGTTTGGCATTTTATTTTATTTTTTGCTTTTTCACTTTGGCGGTTTCAGTCTTTTCCTTATTTAGCTTTCACACTTGAGCGTTATTTCGCTTTGGCTGGTTTTCGTCTTTTCATTATTTCGTTTTGTCGTTTGTCGTCTTTTCGGGGGCTACAAAGCTAAATGACGAAATGTCATATATAAGCCACCATATATACCAGCACTTAACCTCCAATAAGTGAAGAGCTGATGGGTCCATTGGATATCAACGCCTGTGAGCCATTGTGGTGTGATGCCTTCAACTTAACAGTTATAATAATAATAATATACAACATTTGATATAGCGCCCTATGTAGCTATAATAAGCCACTCTAAATCGCTTTACAGTACATAACAATACAATTTATACAATAAATACAATTTACTTATAGATTAATCAATACAGTTTTAAGGATTTTGCAGGAGCTGCCTTATCAGGCGCTAACTACTAGTCATATGCCACCTGGCCAATATCTCCATATGTGTGTATGCCTACGTGTGTGCTGGAGATGCATTGTGTTCTGTATTGAAGTGGGACCGTGCTTCCAACGGTATTATTTATAGTGCTACCTCTCTTGAATGCTACAGCACAGATACGGCAACATCCACCCAAGACCATTTTATACTCCACCTGGGTTGTTTGAGTTGTTTGGGCAGGAGAAAAACACTTTCTGAATATTCTTTGCGCACGGCGACTTCGGGGATCGAACCCCGGCCGCCTGCGTGGAAAGCTGGAGTGTTAACCACTCGACCAATCCACCCATGTACAGTACAGTACCCAATCCCTGTTCAGAGCAGGAGGTTTATTTCTTTAAGTGTATATTTTGTATCCGTCATTAATGTGATTTTCGTTGGATTCCCTTCATGATAGATTCTACTTTACTCATTATGCATGTGACATGTCATAAAGTTATTTGCTACCCTTATAACCTATATACTAGTATCGTACTTGTGATTTGTGCTATAGTTATATACTACCTTACACATCGTACTTGTGATTTGTGCTATAGTTATCACCCTTTATTGCATATTCACTATATTTTACTATACACATGCTATTTGTGTTAGAGTTAAGGGATATGTGCTTTAGCTATAATGGTTTATGACACCTACCATATTATACAATATTTACTGATAGACTTAAGGTGATATATGGGCCTGGCCTAAGTAGAGCAATATCTAGTGAAACCGATTATATTTTGTTTGAGTGCAAGATTAAAATGTATGTATACTATTTAATTTATGTTTACTTCATGATCTAAAATTTCAGGCCCTATTCCGAACCAAAGAGGACGCTTTTCCATCTCCAACCGCAGAATTGCATCAGAGGTAGTTGAAGGGCACGCCAACATCCAACAGCCCGAACACGACGGACCAAAGACGCAGAACATCGTCAGATCCATCAACAGGATATGCCAGACCATGCGGCCCAAGGACCCTCAAGATCTGGATTTTGAGGTATCCTACAGTAATATTGGACGAATGTATTGTAATTTAATCATCCCTGTTCATTAACCCCTTCTTAATTTGTTTTGGATATATCTGTTGCAGTTTGGCGTTGTTACTTTCGCTGACTTGTCAATTGGTTAAAGTTATGTTCTCCTATTTTAATGAAGACCTTTTACACAGATGGACAGAGACTTTCTTGATCCACTGCACCCAAATTCTTTCTGCGGGCCATCACCGTCGACGGTAAGCCCCATCTTACCTTGGCAACTGACAGACAACTCGACCTCCTCGCCAAGACCAAGACTTGTTATATGGATGCCACCTTCCGTGTTGTACATGAACCTTTTACTCAGAATCCATAGTTTTGTGCGTTTAGGAAACAGATACCTTTTGTAGTCTGTTTTATGTCTGGAAAGCGTATTCAGATGTTTATGAGGTGACTCGTCAAGTTCAAATTATTGTTTACTTAAAATTTACTGATTTCACTGACATATGCCTATTATTACCATCAACTGACAATTCAGTTTGGAAAAAAAAAAGAGAAAATGATTCAGTGTAATAACAAATAAGTATTCAACTACATGTATGTAAACTATACAAGTGATAAGTGTGTAAGTGATAGATAGCAATACCAAACACATATTCACATATTTTTTTTTTGGAATACATGAAAGTAACAATAAAGTTTACTTTCTACACAAACGATTCCTTTGTCAAGTTATAACTGAGTGAGCGATTTGTATTTTTTTTTACCTGTACAACGATGTGGCGAAATTGTAAAATTTTCGTTTCACTAGACTCGGGACGTTTTGCCTATCGATTGGGAGCGTATACACACTGCATCAGATAGGTTACAGGTAAGGTGTAGATATAATATATTTCCAAACTAATGAATCTTATTGACGATACATGAAAGTATTCTGTAATGGTTAATTGATTATAATTCCAGGATTGTTATCCTTAAATAATGACACTATTTTTTTTACATTGTGAGGTCCTTAGAAGCATCGACCGTCAGCTTCCAGACAGTTTCAGCTAGTAAAGGAAGCTGGTGTTTGGCAAGTCATCCGCCAGAGGTATCCCGACTCTATGACAGGGGATGTGGTTTTCACTGGACACAGGTTTTCACGAGATTGTGAAAATATTGTAGACTTTATATAATTTTCAATTACACAATATACAAACTATAGATTTATTAACTTTAAGACTGCCTACATTGAGCGAGGGGATGGGTATGCATATCTACGCCAGGTTCTCTCATTACCCTCCTTGCCAGAAGCGCAGATCACCGATACCTTTCATCGTAAAGCAGACCGTGCGGTACCGGTATCCTTGGTTCAGCTGACAGAATATATTTGGCGGACCTGGGTCAGAAGCAGGTATGTTTCAAAACAATAACTTAAGGTATATTGTAAGTAGCATTTTTAGAAGTAAGGATTAGAAACTATAATGAAACAACATTGAAACTCCATATTTCAATTAAAAAAGGTAAAATACAACTTTTGAGAGTTGCTTATATAATCTATGTCATTTATCATTTCCTTTGTTTTCCAGGACATCCCCCATCAGGACTTGGTCAGTTTACATGAGATCAATAAGAACGAACAATTCTGTGGAGGGCTGGCACAGCAGGTTAAACAGCAGAGTTAACACCAGAGTAGCTGTCCCAATGTACTTGTTGAATCCCTCTTTAGTTCAAGCTGGTGAGTGAAGGGAAGTAGTCAAGCTACCAGCGCAAGAAGAGACGCCAGGCTCAATGCAATGTGTTTGCACGTTGGAAAATATATTCGGAAGGGGAACTAACAACATCACAGCTACCGAAGAAGGCTGGGAGGTACCTCCACCGAAAAGATAGTGTTTGGACGATAGTAGATAGAGTGTTGCTCGGGGTTCCTGTCTTTTGTTAAAAAACAGCAGTGCTGACAATGTGGACAAAACATAGATGACAGTAAAATAAGTATATATATTGTGTGTTTACGCCTCTATTTAATGTCTAGTGCTTTGTGGAAAATGTAGTGAAAACATAAGTGCAGACAAAAAAATTAAAGTTGACAGTAAAAGTGTATAATGTTTATAGTGCTTTGTGGAAAATGTGCTTAAAAATAATGCAGACAAAACATTTAAAGTTGACTGTAGATTAGAGCATATATTTCATTATTAGTGCCTCTATTCAATGTATATAATACTTAGTGGAAGACGTGGTGAAATAAAACACAAAATAGTGCATATTCCATACAACTGTTGTAAAGAGATGAGATTTTGTAGTAAACTGACATATAAGGAACATTAGATGATTATTATTATAATGTTTTGTACTGTTTTAACGGTAAAGTATAGAATGGTATTCTTATACTGACTATACATTTTTCATGTGTGATAACCTTGTTGTTCTCTGTAACTCTGTAATAAAATTTGTTTTCCCATGTAAATTGTTAATAAAAATAGGGTTAAAGGTCAGCTGGGTCCACGTCCCAAGTCCTCTGTACACCAACCACATAGTAATTATACTGTGTATATAATGCATTCCAATATTGACTTTCATTTTTTATACAAAAACAAATGTTTTTAATATTGTCACCATCTTTTATATATAACTTTTATACAAACGGTACACATTTTTATATGAAATTAAAATAAAATAAAACATGTGTTGTTGTCTTGTTCATTGCAGAGATGCAGTCACTGTCTACTTCATTGTTTTGTTCAGGAGGGACTCAATTTTTTTTAACAGATGATGTCCCCACCCCCAGCCCATATGAGGGAGAGAGAGGAGAGGGGGTGCAGATGGACAGAAATAAAAGTATATCTCTGAAAAAAATGGAGACACATCTCTTAAATTATTCTCCTTCTGTACAGAGGGAGTTGTTTTACAAAATTTAATTCTGAGCATCCTTGGGCCAAGGGGATCCAGTATTGTATGAACGACATGGTGATGAGCCCCAGTTAAGAAGAGATAACATTTTAAACATCCTTCGCTTTCCATATAAATGAAGGAATTTTAATTAAAATGGAGATGTGGGCCCCGAGGGCGGGATGAAGGGGCATGATAGGAGTAATTGGTTCATAGCCGAGATACCAACCTTATATCTATATATACACTTATACAACATCATTACACTAATATATTCGTGCCCCTATTCATTTCACCGTCATTTAACCGTTGCCTGGTTATCTTTGTGATATATTAAAACAAAAACGTGCAAAGAATATTCATCAAATTGATTTCCTTAACAATTTGAACAACGCCTTACTTAGTCTAGCTTAGCTTTTGCAAGGGGTGTTTGCAGGAGCTGCCTTATCAGGCGCTAACTACTAGTCATATGCCACCTGGCCAATATTTCCATATGTGTGTATGCCTACGTGTGTGCTGGAGATGCATTGTGTTCTGTATTGAAGTGGGACCGTGCTTCCAACGGTATTATTTATAGTGCTACCTCTCTTGAATGCTACAGCACAGATACGGCAACATCCACCCAAGACCATTTTATACTCCACCTGGGTTGTTTGAGTTGTTTGGGCAGGAGAAAAACACTTTCTGAATATTCTTTGCGTACGGCGACTTCGGGGATCGAACCCCGGCCGCCTGCGTGGAAAGCTGGAGTGTTAACCACTCGACCAATCCACCCATGTACAGTACAGTACCCAATCCCTGTTCAGAGCAGGAGGTTTATTTCTTTAAGTGTATATTTTGTATCCGTCATTAATGTGATTTTCGTTGGATTCCCTTCATGATAGATTCTACTTTACTCATTATGCATGTGACATGTCATAAAGTTATTTGCTACCCTTATAACCTATATACTAGTATCGTACTTGTGATTTGTGCTATAGTTATATACTACCTTACACATCGTACTTGTGATTTGTGCTATAGTTATCACCCTTTATTGCATATTCACTATATTTTACTATACACATGCTATTTGTGTTAGAGTTAAGGGATATGTGCTTTAGCTATAATGGTTTATGACACCTACCATATTATACAATATTTACTGATAGACTTAAGGTGATATATGGGCCTGGCCTAAGTAGAGCAATATCTAGTGAAACCGATTATATTTTGTTTGAGTGCAAGATTAAAATGTATGTATACTATTTAATTTATGTTTACTTCATGATCTAAAATTTCAGGCCCTATTCCGAACCAAAGAGGACGCTTTTCCATCTCCAACCGCAGAATTGCATCAGAGGTAGTTGAAGGGCACGCCAACATCCAACAGCCCGAACACGACGGACCAAAGACGCAGAACATCGTCAGATCCATCAACAGGATATGCCAGACCATGCGGCCCAAGGACCCTCAAGATCTGGATTTTGAGGTATCCTACAGTAATATTGGACGAATGTATTGTAATTTAATCATCCCTGTTCATTAACCCCTTCTTAATTTGTTTTGGATATATCTGTTGCAGTTTGGCGTTGTTACTTTCGCTGACTTGTCAATTGGTTAAAGTTATGTTCTCCTATTTTAATGAAGACCTTTTACACAGATGGACAGAGACTTTCTTGATCCACTGCACCCAAATTCTTTCTGCGGGCCATCACCGTCGACGGTAAGCCCCATCTTACCTTGGCAACTGACAGACAACTCGACCTCCTCGCCAAGACCAAGACTTGTTATATGGATGCCACCTTCCGTGTTGTACATGAACCTTTTACTCAGAATCCATAGTTTTGTGCGTTTAGGAAACAGATACCTTTTGTAGTCTGTTTTATGTCTGGAAAGCGTATTCAGATGTTTATGAGGTGACTCGTCAAGTTCAAATTATTGTTTACTTAAAATTTACTGATTTCACTGACATATGCCTATTATTACCATCAACTGACAATTCAGTTTGGAAAAAAAAAAGAGAAAATGATTCAGTGTAATAACAAATAAGTATTCAACTACATGTATGTAAACTATACAAGTGATAAGTGTGTAAGTGATAGATAGCAATACCAAACACATATTCACATATTTTTTTTTTGGAATACATGAAAGTAACAATAAAGTTTACTTTCTACACAAACGATTCCTTTGTCAAGTTATAACTGAGTGAGCGATTTGTATTTTTTTTTACCTGTACAACGATGTGGCGAAATTGTAAAATTTTCGTTTCACTAGACTCGGGACGTTTTGCCTATCGATTGGGAGCGTATACACACTGCATCAGATAGGTTACAGGTAAGGTGTAGATATAATATATTTCCAAACTAATGAATCTTATTGACGATACATGAAAGTATTCTGTAATGGTTAATTGATTATAATTCCAGGATTGTTATCCTTAAATAATGACACTATTTTTTTTACATTGTGAGGTCCTTAGAAGCATCGACCGTCAGCTTCCAGACAGTTTCAGCTAGTAAAGGAAGCTGGTGTTTGGCAAGTCATCCGCCAGAGGTATTCCGACACTATGACAGGGGATGTGGTTTTCACTGGACACAGGTTTTCACGAGATTGTGAAAATATTGTAGACTTTATATAATTTTCAACTACACAATATACAAACTATAGATTTATTAACTTTAAGACTGCCTACATTGAGCGAGGGGATGTGTATGCATATCTACGCCAGGTTCTCTCATTACCCTCCTTGCCAGAAGCGCAGATCACCGATACCTTTCATCGTAAAGCAGACCGCGCGGTAACGGTATCCTTGGTTCAGCCGACAGAATATATTGGGCGGACCTGGGTCAGAAGCAGGTATGTTTCAAAACAATAACTTAAGGTATATTGTAAGTAGCATTTTTAGAAGTAAGGATTAGAAACTATAATGAAACAACATTGAAACTCCATATTCTCAATTAAAAAAGGTAAAATACAGGTTTTGAGAGTTGCTTTTATAACCTATGTCATTTATCATTTCCTTTGTTTTCCAGGACATCCCCCATTAGGACTTGGTCAGTTTACATGAGATCAATAAGAACGAACAATGCTGTGGAGGGCTGGCACAGCAGGTTAAACAGCAGAGTTAACACCAGAGGAGCTGTCCCAATGTACTTGTTGAATCCCTCTTTAGTTCAAGCTGGTGAGTGAAGGGAAGTAGTCGAGCTACCAGCGCAAGAAGAGACGCCAGGCTCAATGCAATGTGTTTGCACGTTGGAAAATATATTCGGAAGGGGAACTAACAACATCACAGCTACTGAAGAAGGCTGGGAGGTACCTCCACCGAAAAGATAGTGTTTGGACGATAGTAGATAGAGTGTTGCTCGGGGTTCCTGTCTTTTGTTAAAAAACAGCAGTGCTGACAATGTGGACAAAACATGGAGGACAGAAAACTAAGTATATATATTGTGTGTTTACGCCTCTATTTAATGTCTAGTGCTTTGTGGAAAATGTAGTGAAAACATAAGCGCAGACAAAAAAAATTAAAGTTGACAGTAAAAGTGTATGTTTATAGTGCTTTGTGGAAAATGTGCTTAAAAATAATGCAGACAAAACATTTAAAGTTGACAGTAGATTAGAGTATATATTTCATTATTAGTGCCTCTGTTCAATATATATAAAACTTAGTGGAAGACGTGGTGAAATAAAACACAAAGTAGTGCATATTCCATACAACTGTTGTAAAGAGATGAGATTTTGTAGTAAACTGACATATAAGGAACATGATTATTATTATAATGTTTTATATTGTTTTAATGGTAAAGTATAGAATGGTATTCTTATACTGACTATAGAATGTTCATGTGTGATAATCCTTGTTGTTCTCTGTAACTCTGTATTTAATTATGTGCATATTGTGTAAATTGTTAATAAAAATAGGGTTAAAGGTAAGCTGGGTCCACGTCCCAAGTCCTCGGTACACCAACCACATAGTAATTATACTGTGAAGATAATGCATTCCAATATTGACTTTCATTTTTTATACAAAAACAAATGTTTTTAATATTGTCACCATCTTTTATATATAACTTTTATACAAACGGTACACATTTTTATATGAAATTAAAATCAAATAAAACATGTGTTGTTGTCTTGTTCATTGCAGAGATGCAGGCACAGCCTACTACATTGTTTTGTTCAGGAGGGACTTTTTTTTTAACAGATGATGTCCCCACCCCCAGCCCATATGAGGGAGAGAGAGGAGAGGGGGTGCAGATGGACAGAAATAAAAGTATATCTCTAAAAAAATGGAGACACATCTCTTAAAATTATTCTCCTTCTGTACAGAGGGAGTTGTTTTACAAAATTTAATTCTGAGCATCTTTGGGCCAATGGGATCCAGTATTGTATGAAAGACATGGTGATGAGCCCCAGTAAAGTAGAGATAACATTTTAAACATCCTTCGCTTTCCATATAAATGAAGGAATTTTAATTAAAATGGAGATGTGGGCCCCGAGGGCGGAATGAAGGGGCATTATAGGAGTAATTGGTTCATAGCCGAGATATCAACCTTATATCTATATATATACACTTATACAACATCATTACACTAATATATTCCCCCCCCCCCCCCCCCCCCCGCTTTTTTTTACATAGCAATGGAATTGGGCACAAGTTTTACAACTTTTATCAAGCCCTTTCCCTGTACAATAAAATTGTTTTAACAAAATTTCATGATGGCAGAACTACGTAAATAAGCTATGAATTATAAATTAATTAATCAGTGACATACATACACCCACACATTCACGCACCGAACCACACACATGCGCAAAAATATAAACATGCATATGTAGATAAAGGAACACAGAGAGATAGGGGGATGGTGAGAGGGGAGGAGAGAGAGAGGGAAGAAGGGGTTAGAGGGTCAGATTTTTTAAGAGTACTAGATAAGTACTGCAACAAGACTGTAAATTTAAGAAAATACATATCAGACCACGTTGTTGTTCCTTCTCCATGCGAAATGTATGTATCGGTTAACATTAAAAAACAACAGCACAAATGACTCACTGATTTGTTATTATTTCATATCAAAGTTGTAATTTATAAGTTGCTTTGGATATATAAAAACGGAATAATTAGAGAAATGAAGGAGGAAATGGCTGGCTTTTTGAGACCAGGAACTAAATTCAAGATCGCCTAAGATTGTTATAAACATTTTTTTTTTACTATTACCTTATGTCCCAAACAGTTTGTTAAAAATTGCATTTGTCATTTATCATTGTCATTTGTCAACAGGAATTTGTTATAACCATGTTTTACTGTAAATAACTAATGCCTTATCTTCCGAAATTTTGAGGCGTTTGTTGAGGTCAACTGTAGCGTAAGTTCTCAATATCAACTACAAACGCCGTACAAGTTATATGAGAATATGTATTTATTCAGTGTCGTTGACAAATAAACCAGGACATCCAGATTAAGGAGTGACTGGATCGTGCTCTCGATGGTTCCGTGTGTTACCGTCGAGAGGTAAAGTCAGAGTGAAGTAGGGATACGGCGGTGACTGAGATATGGACGGGTGGGCTGCACGTGCGCATACATACATTCCTTAACACTGGCATTACGCGCGATGATTTGAATGAAGTATTTGAACACCTGGCTACATAGACATGTTTTAAAGTACAGAACTGATATATAAATAGCTAGGGATGTGTTAT
>NW_018405900.1:88821-114683 GCF_002113885.1 Mizuhopecten yessoensis
GATCAATTCTTCTCTTCGGAAAAAAAAATTCAGAAAATTTGTTTAGCCGGTGTTATCTGAATGGAACGGTTCAGAGGGATTCCAAAAAAGGTAAGTGTACTTATCAAAACCACTGATTGTCTGAAAAATGGTTTGTAATCGATCTAAAACGAGATGAATAGAACGGGGGGGCGATAATACCCCCCTGTCGATAACACCCTCCGTTGCTCTATATACTCTAATTCCGTGGGAAAATACTCATTGTTAAACATTTCCAGGCTCCCGCAAGACTTACACGACAACACCTTCCAGGAACATCTTAACTTTCGAAAATAATAAACAGCTCCAAATGTAGTAGAAATAATAAATAGTCCCAGTAAAAGGAAGCCATACCTGACAGTCAGTTTTGATGTGTTGTGCCCAGGCAGCATGAATAGACACAAGTTTTCCAAGGAGGACATCAGACTGAATTTCCAGGAGGTCTTTCATGGAGTATGTGTCCCAGTTCTCCACAAAATGCTGGCGATCTCGAAGCAGCAAGAGAAACTTCTGCTTCATAGCATCCCCACACACCAACAGGTATTTCTTCATTATCAGGATCTCCTCTCTCAGTTTCTAATTGGGAACATATGAAATGATTCGCAGAGATAGGGATTGAACAGAGTTTTTAACATTCACGCCAGTATAAATGCAAATTGGTACATCCAAATCGCAGTAAACCATCTAAATATGTTGCGTTTTCATGTGAAATACAGAAAAAAATTGTTTCAAAATGTATAAGATTCAGTACATTAACTATATTAACGCAAACAACATATGGTATGACGTTGATAACGGTGAGTTAACATTCCTGGAACAGCTTTAGGTCATCTTAATGTTTGCTTCTTAACATGGTCTAATGATCATGTTACATGAATGTCAGCCATGAGGGAAACATCAATGGAACTCATCCAATAACATTGTATACAGCCCAATTAATTTAATTTTTCTCATAGTGTACACGATAAACATACTTTTTTAATCACCCCAATTTTAGGGTTCTCATAACATGTAAAAAACGGAGAAAACTTCATACAAAAACTCTCACAATCATAATTAAGCACAAAATTTATAGTGCAATTTTACTTCCAAGCCTTACAGTTGGTGAGATTAACAAGAGGCCCATGGGCCTTAACGGTCACCTGAGTCCTACAGTATTAATTTTTGTTGTTGAAATATGAAGTGGAGATAATGATGTCAATCATCCCTACCAAAATTTGAGTAAAAAAAAGTTAAGTATAACTTTAACTTAAGTTTTTCAGGACAATGAGTTGATCATTCCTAGACCGAGTTTCAGTTAATACGACCTATTAGAACTTGATTTTAAATTTTAAATAGTTTTTTCCAAAATGGCAGCCATGACGTCCATATTTGATTTTTGATGGACCCAAAAAAAACCACTTTTGCCAGGACCATGAGTTGATCATTCCTACCAAGTTTCAGTTAAATCGGCCCAGTAGAACTGGACTTTAGGTTTGAAATAGTTTTTCAAAATGGTCGGCCTTGGTGGCCATATTGGATTTCTAATTGACCCGAAAAATAACAACACTTTGTCAGGACTATGAGTTGATTATTCCTACCAAGTTTCAGCTAAATCGGCCCAGTAGAACTGGACTTTAGGTTTGAAATAGTTTTTCAAAATGGTCGGCCTTGGTGGCCATATTGGATTTCTAATTGACCCGAAAAATAACAACACTTTGTCAGGACTATGAGTTGATTATTCCTACCAAGTTTCAGTTAAATCGGCCCAGTAGAACTGGACTTTAGGTTTGAAATAGTTTTTCAAAATGGCCGGCCCTGGCGGTCATCTTGGATTTCTGATTGACCCGAAAAATAACAACACTTATTGTCAGGACTATAAGTCGATCATTCCTACCAAGTTTCAGTTAAACCAGCCCAGTAGAACTTGACTTTAAGTTTGAAATAGTTTTTCAAAATGGCGGCCTTGGCGGCCATATTGGATTTCTGATCGACCCGAAAAATAACAACACTTGTTTAGGGAGTTGTCAGTAACATTCCCATGAAGTATCAATGAAATCCCTTTGACAGTATTTCAGCTTAAGTTGAAAATGTAAAATGTTAACGGACGACGCACGACGCAGGTCGCACGACAACAGACGAAGACGGATAGCAATAGGTCACTTGAGCTAAAGCTCAGGTGACCTAAAAACACAGTTGGTTACAGTCAATTATAATGTTTTGGAAGTGAACAAAGAAAAGTTGTTGAGTACCTATGATAACTACGAAGAGTTGGTATTTTACATGACAAGAGTTATACCCTAACATGAGCTTTCCTGTTTTTAATTTACATTCAAACTTCAATAAAGTACTGCCTCTCATTTCATTTGCCTCCTCCCTTATTGCCGACTTGTTCACAGATCTCTTTTCCTTACAATTGAAAATACTTCTAAACATCACCCTCTTCTTATACTGCCATATATTGTCAGACAAATAGTGAAAATATCATGAGAATTTGCTGTATTTAACATTATAATTCATAGAAAACTAATGAAATAGAAATGATTTCAAAACAAACCTTGTATAATGAACTTCACAGCAGATAAAAGATTGTCTGGTAAAAACTAAATGTTTGGAAACTTTATACAAAGAAACCTTAATATACTATTTAGGGAATCATTTTGGTCTACCCCATTGGATACTTAAGATTACTGACCCACAACAATATTGCCCTAAACAAGTATTGTGCTGATCAATGTAGCTAGGACAGATTATATCCACATCTGTGATACAAGTACAATGAAGGCACTTTACTCTCTAGCAGTTTAAAAATTATTTGAATTTTTACCTTGATTTCATTAATTTCGTCAACAAAGCTGAACAACATGGGATTGACATCTTGTATTTGCATGGCAGCCTTCGTCATCATCAATTTCAGGTACTGCTTTGATGCTCTACACACCTGTATTAATTAAATACCAGACACAACAAAATAACAGGTAATTTAGGGCAATCTACGCCGGGTACAATGATTGACAATACCTGCACAGTAAAACATTTTTATGTCAAAGCTACAGGGAGGGTTTGTATTGATCGTCTGAAGGAGGAAGGCTTGAAACAAATAAAGAATTGTATGGCGATTATATCAATGTTAGGGAACTGTTTGACTGTACCACTCCACATTGTACACAGGCACAATGTACAAAATGCAGAGTTGTGATAATGATGAACAGCCCTGAATTTCGTTCTGAAATTGGTCAAATCAGTGTAGGTTTTTAAAGGAAAAAACTAATTCCTATAGTGATATAGCACTGTGCTAAATACAATGCAAAAGCCCAGCAGATATTCTGAAACGTCAAAGAAGTTTAGTTCATCATTGAGTACAAGCTATTGATTTTATAACAAATAGAACTGTGGTTTATTTATTTTTACAAGTTCTTTTATATAGATCTATTTAAAGTTGGATCCTTTTTAAATTGAATTGCTTGAATCTGCTTGGACTGTAATTACTTCTAGTCTGTTGTAACTTCTTGAATGGGTTTAGTTTCGTGTTTTATGCATATTGTATAATAATATATAGATCCAGAAGATTAGTAAGTTATCCGTATCTGTGTTATAGAAAATCAGGTAAAGTTTCTGTATATCTGTACAAAAATTTCTATGTAAACATAGTCATACCTATGGTAGGGAATCATGGAAGAAAATGTTTTGTGTGAAATAAAAAAAATACCTTTCTAGGTTCAAAATCCCAGTTGTGGAGGACCCGAGCAGGAATCACCATGGTATCATTCCAGTGACAGAGTTCACAGTAATAGTTACCCGAGTAATCACACAGTCGTGGTTCACTGAATCCAGGCTCTGATATATACAAGGTAAAATATAGTAAAGTTAACGATCCGGTTAATCAAAGACGTTTGAATAGACACAAAACTTTCTATTCTTGCAACAACAACAAAATGTGAAATGCAAAATGAAATAATTTAAATACTCTGAACAATTTTTTATTATGTTTTTCCTTTTGTTAGAAAAAAATTGAGCTATGCGAAAAAGTTTACAGTAGGCCACAACACAGTGGAGTGATACTTACAACCACATAACCATGAATGGTAACTTACTAAATGATATTGGGGCCCTGCATTCTGCACACCTGTAGTTCTGGAAGGACAGGCCCCGTGTAGGACATATATCATTGGTATACGTAGGATTTTCCATTACCTGTAAAAGATTTGGAAACTCAATAATACAAAATATAATAGTGGCTTTTTACTGAGATTTCTATTAGAGAAGCTTTTCAACATTTCGTGTTGTCCTGGTCATGAACCCAGTATTCCAAGTTACCTACCAAGCTGAATCCGGTATTCTAGTCCAAATATTGACTGAGCTTAACAAGGTTCAACTCATAAATGTTTAACTCTGTAATCCACAAATTTTCCCAGCAAGCAACTCTCTTTGTATGGTGGCTGAACTTCCAAGCAAGTAAAAAGGGGTATAGTGGCAAAACAAAGTACCATTGTACAACCTGATACCAGTGTACAACCTGATACCAGTGTACAACCTGCTACCAGTGTAAAACCTGCTACCAGTGTACAACCTGATACCAGTGTACAACCTGATACCAGTGTAAAACCTGATACCAGTGTAAAACCTGATACCAGTGTACAACCTGCTACCAGTGTAAAACCTGATACCAGTGTACAACCTGATACCAGTGTACAACCTGATACCAGTGTACAACCTGATACCAGAGTACAACCTGCTACCAGTGTAAAACCTGCTACCAGTGTACAACCTGATACCAGTGTACAACCTGATACCAGTGTAAAACCTGATACCAGTGTAAAACCTGATACCAGTGTACAACCTGCTACCAGTGTAAAACCTGATACCAGTGTACAACCTGATACCAGTGTACAACCTGATACCAGACACCAGACATTACAGAACTAGTTTACACTCTTTCCCTGTGAGAGCAGTTATATTACTCCGATACATTGTACATAAGGAACAGTTTATGGTACTTACTTTGAGACTTGCACATGTCCGTGTGATCATGTTTAAGCACTTTTCATGAGCACAATAGCCGCATTCTGAATTGAAAAGAAGACAAAATAAATATTAAAAAAAAATATATAAAAAAAAGACAAACTCATATTCATCTACTAGGGCTATGATCATAAGCTTTCGTTATTTACTTACTATATGTAAAATATATGTTTATCATTCAAAAAACCAGCAAGGAAAAATGAGATGATTATTGCTTTTTCAAACTATTCAGACATTTTCAGAGGATTGCTTTAATCTTGTTACAACATTATGACATAATAGAAAAAAACAAATACGGGGAGATCATAATGATTTTAAAGTTCCTTTACAGTTAACAGGACTACATAAATAAACCTTTACCATGTCAAAATTCATGTTCTTTTACCATGACAACATTCATGTACTGTTACCATGACTACATACATAAACTGTTACTATGACAAAATTCATGTTCTTTTACCATGACAACATACATAGACCGTTACCATGACAAAATTCATGTTCTTTTACCATGACAACATACATGTACTGTTACCTTGACAAAATTCATGTTCTTTTACCATGACAACATTAATATACTGTTACCATGACTACATACACAAACCGTTACCATGACAAAATTCATGTTCTTTTACCATGACAACATTCATGTACAGTTACCATGACTACATACATAGACCGTTACCATGACAAAATTCATGTTCTTTTGCCATGACAACATACATAAACTGTTACCATGACTACATACATAGACCGTTACCATGACAAAATTTATGTTCTTTTGCCATGACAACATACATAAACTGTTACCATGACTACATACATAAACTGTTACCATGACTACATACATAAACTGTTACCATGACAAAATTCATGTTCTTTTACCATGACAACATACATGTACTATGACCATGACTACATACATAAACTGTTACCATGACTACATACATAAACTGTTACCATGACAAAATGCATGTTCTACTACCATGACAGCATTCATGTACTGTTATCATGATAACATAGTAAATAAAAACTTAATATGACTATACACATGTATTGATGTACGTTGTCATGGTAACATTACATGTACATTGTATATAGTCTTGGTAACAGTACTGTGACCATGACTACATACATGTACTGTTACCGTGACTACACACAAACTGTTACCATGACTTGATACATTAACTATTACCATGACTACATACCTGTACACTTAAACCAGGTCTGTATCACTCCCAGAATCATGGTGTTACACTTCTCACAGTAGTGTTTGCTGCTGCTGCTGATCTGACATTTAAATTTATGGCCGACTGCCAGTTTAACATCATCTTCAATAGGTATTGGTCCCTCCTGTTAACATGCATGTATAATACAGTTTAGAGGGAATAAACACACCTGAGCCTAGGAATATGAAACTGACTTAGATTTAAGTTTAAATATTAAACAATGCAGTAAAAGTGTCCTTGTAAGTCAATCCAAAATTGATGAAATATTACATAATCACATTATATGTATGTCAAAACAGATTTTCATTTACACATATAACACTGAAAAATTAGGAAAACAAATTTCTTTTCTTCTTTTCTTATTTTTTGTATCTCTAGCCTAGTTCCTGACTCCATTCAATAAAATTTAATAGGGTATAAGTGTTTGCAGGCATGACTGCCTCTATATTTACATTAATATAATGACGTACCCAGAACAATGTCAATTTACATGTACCTTGATTTCTTGCAGCTTCAGTCTGAGTTGTACCAGTTTTTGTACAAGGTTTTTCTGTTTGTCTGAATCCTGAGGTACCTGTAGTATCATATCCTTGCAGTTCTCTATAGCCATCTCCATCTCCTCCGTACTGCTCAGGCCAAAATGTCCCTAAGAATCAAAACAGGAGACCATGTAATAACACTACTTAGGGCAAAGTGTCATATTAAGAGAGACATAATGTCATAATACTTCTCAAGCTAAAGTAAAGTGTCCCTGACAGTCACATTAGTACACGTATCTCTCAAATCTTAATCCATCATTTAAATATGCCTGCTTTATTCACCTTGACAAGGCATTTTATGGCATGATTTTGTTTCCAAACTTTAATTTCACTTTTTTTAGCCTCATCATCAACAGATGTCTTCAGGTTTTATGCTCAGTAAGAGGTGGACACCTGCAGCATTGTGGTTGTATGGAGGTTATTCTGTCAGAGGTCAATGTCATTTGTTGTTTAGTCCTTTAATCTGTTTGGCTGATGGTTTTTCATCCTTTCCAACCTTTTTAAGTTTTTCATGGGAAACAGATTGGGTGACAAAATCTAAAATGTCTAAAAAAGTACTTAAAAGACCAAATATTACTGGCAAAGTTTAAGCTATTGAAGACAATCAAGTAAGAATGCATGTATCTGTTTTTCTGATAACCCTACCTACATGTATATGTAACCTAGGTTTTGGTACCCACCCTACATTTATTCTTGTAAATTTTCAACAAGCACTGCTGAAGTCAGGCACTCTGTTTTTTTGTAAAAATAGATTATTTAAAAATAAGCAAATATATTTATTTAAAAAAAAAAAAAAAAATCTAGCTACCTACCCTATCCTTTTCATAGCCTTTAAGTGAAGCTCTGCTGATTTCAAAAGTCAACAATCAAGTCTTCTTCGGAAATAGTGTTTTCTATACCTTAACATATTATTTTGGTAAACATAACTTATCTTAATGTTTGAAGTGATCTATCTGAAATTCAACTGTATATGAATGTAATAGATGTCGTAATTAAACCTCGGGGTGTGAGAAGTGGTCCTCTGCTAAACCTAAATCTGCATATGTTACGTCGGCAGCATCGTCATCAGACAGGTTCATCAATGATGAACTGGTTTCTGTGAACAGGACAAATAAAACAGAGTTAAGACAGAAGTAGTTAGACGTGTGACAAAATTACAGACATCCTACAAACTGGACAGATCAGTGATATTGATCACTTATCAATTTGTCCATTACCATATAACTTCAAGATTTGTAGTCGATGTTTAATATTTGTACTTTATTCATCATCGGATAGCTACCTACAGAACCAAACCATACAAAGGATGATAAACATCTGTGATATATTTTTACTTTAATATCATACAATATTGTCATCATGATGGTGGACACTCAAGCAAGATGAAATGTAAAAAAGGAGAGGGAAAATGCAATGAGGCTGAGATTCAAATGCAGGACGTCAAAGCTCTAGCAACATTCCCAGTAAATAACCAATTCCAGTTCTGCTGCACTCTTCCCTTTCTTCAACAAAGTGTTTTAGGAAGGAGAAAATGTGATGGCCAGACTGGGTGCAAGCTTTTGAATTCTAGACAGACACTTCAATCAACTAATCATTAGCTACTTTAATTTGTCATCAGCAATCGACCCATTCCAGATCAGCTTGTTATACTATGTTAATCCTTTTATAATGTAAGTGCAATTGCTTGTGATCTGTTTAAGCTAATTAACCTCATTATTAACTTAATATTCGATTACTGAGGAAATAATACCCGAGTCTCACCTGACTGTTTCCTCTGGTTTCTGTTTGAGGAGGTGATTGCAGATGTGTTGAAGTAATCCTCCTCTATGTGAATGTCATTGTCAAATGGATTAAATCGTTTTTTCTCATAGTCTTTTTTCAGTTCCTCCTCTGACAGACTGGAGGAGCGAGAATTCTCTGTATCATTACGTGAGTTTTCCCCGTGGCATGCATTCTCATCATCACATAATACATTAGAACTAATACAGCTCCTCTCATCCGGCAAGCCACTGTGTTCTTTATGGTGAAGTTCAGACTTAAATTCCTCTCTGTGTTGGTGCTCGTCGTATTCACCTCCAGAGGATGTGAACTCCTCCTCGGAGTCTGACAATCCCGTTAGGATACTACCAGTTAGCTTCACTGAGGCAGTACTGCTTTCCAGGCGATGGATGACCCCTGCTGACCCGTGGGAGTTAGTCAGTGATGTTCTCTGATGCTGAGGTAAGACAGATATACTTGTCACCCTAGCACGCTCAAGGTCCTCCTCCTGTTCCATTGCAATTCTAAAATGATGAAAAGAGAAATTTATTTTGTGATAGGTATGTGTATAAACAGGTACTGACAAGCACATCTAGATATTTTTCTGGATGGGGGAATGGGGGGAGGGTCACCATTCCACAACATTTCCAAATCATTTTGTGGTGTGAGTTGAGTTAAACAAATCATGTCAGTTTCATCACCTTGGCTTTAAACACATCCTAAAATCAATCCCCTCGGACTTGCAGTGTACAAGTACAAGTTTCCAGTCACAAGTACATAGCTCTTGTAACAGGAGAAAGAGAAATCAATGTAACGGCAAGACCGGGATTCAAACCTGAAACCTTCCTAAATTTTAGACAGAGGCTCTACCTATTGAGCTACCCATTCACCAAATATCGACCCAGTCAGACTGTCCAGTTCCGCTTAGCTCTTAGAGATATCTTCTGTATATTTGGTAGAACAGGTGGTGCAGGGGATTACTGGATATACATATAGTGCATTTGCCTTTCACCAAGACAGCTGGGGTTTGATTCCGAAAACCAAACATAAAAGGTATGAGGTCTCCTGCCTGACAATGTGGGGATTTTCTGGGTACTCCTGTTTCCTCCCTCATTAAAAAGTATAAGAAAAACCTGCGCACTGACATCCAGGCCAAGAAGAATGATTAATACAACTTGATCCAGCTTATTTCATAACTGCTGTAAAACAAATTAAGTATTCTACACTGATAAACATACAGAGTGAAGAAGGTGTGTATTTAAGGCATTTTAACGAATCTCTGTGATGCAGTCTTAAAGTTTTACTACATAAATTTGTCAAAACGTACAACGTTAAGGTTCCAGGTTGTTTCGCCCCAAATCCTGTTCGCCCTAGGTTGTTTCGCGCTAGGTTGTTTCGCCCTAAAACATTTTTTTTAGGGCGAAACATTGTTTGGTATTTTCTTTTGATTTTTATTTGTTTTAAGTCGCAAATTAAGTCTTCTTAGTCTTCCATATCATTAAAATCAGTTTTATTTTAAAAAAAAAAGTGTTTGTGTTGTTTTTAAGTATATTGTAAAGCAAAAAAACGGAAAACGTTATTTTCTTCACGCCGACACACATTATAACATATATTGAATTGAATTTTAGAAATAAATAAGAATAGTGAAATGAGCCATGGTGAAATTTTAATTACATTGCGGGGTATACAACAATGTTATTTTTCCGTGTTAACACATTTAGTCTATTGTACACATAATCGTTGCCGTGTGACGATGTTTTCTTTACTTGATTTCTGCGCACGTTTGTGTTGTTTTTTGCTAATTGGAGGAGATCATTTTGAGAAGTTTTGATAGTACCGACCAATAAAAATTCATATGCATATTTGAGTAGATAATTTTGAGTAGGTAACTTGTCATAAATAGGGCATTTCTCAATATTTTGTTATAATTCAACATAACGTTATGGATGATATGTGCATTTTGTGCGACTCTGTGGGTTAGACGCAGACAGCATGGTATGACGACAGCTAGGGTGCTTTTTAATTGTTTATATATTGTTAAAAGTTGTATAAGTATTACTATTTTATATTTTTAACGTTAAAACATGTAGAGGTGCATTTTATAAAGAACAACATTACTTAATTAAGGTAATGAAATGAAAATGATAATATGCAGTATATTCCGGATATTATATATCTGTTGTCGGCTTCGGTGATAATATACAGATTCTTATTCATCTTCCGGCACGTAATTATATCTTGATTCAGGAGAAAGATAAGTTTTTTAACTTTTAACATGATATTTATGACTTAAAGAATATATTTTTTTAGGGCAAAACAACATAAGGCGACCGGGATTTGGGGCGAAACAACCCTTAGGACGAACAGGATTTGGGGCGAAACAACCCGTTACCCAACGTTAACCACAGACTCTGTTAGATGGCCTGAGGGAGATCATAGGAGCCTGAAGTTCTGTCAATAATGAATAATAATAGTAGTACACAAAAAATACCCCTAATATGCTTAAAAAATAGAGCATATTAGGGGTATTTTTTTGTATTACTATTATTATTCATTATTGACAGAACTTCAGGCTCCTATGGGGAGATAAGGTGAGTGAAATCGTTTTTGCTTGTTTACATACCTATCAATGCCGTGAGAGATCGGGTTTAAATAAACAAAAACGATTTCCCTCGCCCAATTGAATGCTTGTGACACAACATAACAGATCACAGGTACTAGCCTCGTCTGTCAATACACCTACATTTGTACATGTACTGTAGGCCAGCTACCTGTGAACAGACACTTTACTTCAGTCTGATCTAGACTATTTCGTATGATGATGACTGTGATCTCTTCTGCACTGGACTCGAATCTGTAAACACACACATTTATGATCGAAGTAATTATAATTCCATGGTATTGGTCCTTACTTATGATTTCAGCATACCAATACCATCCACTGTCCTAACAACAAACTCATGTTGCTCATATGATTCCCGGAAGTTTTCGTTGTTCGAAGGGGAGATAACTCTTTAATTATGAGATTGAATTACAAATTGATTTTGTGACATTTTACTTATATTGTTCATATTTCAATGTTTTATCTTATGTAACCACATGATTTTACAAAACATGTTAATGTAAGTAAAATATATATTGATCAAGACTTTAGCAGACTTTGGAGCAAACTGAAAGTAGAGTCCATCGGAACATCTTGATTTATTATCCGGGACACCTCTACCATTACCCTTCTATGTTCAACAATAGCTGTTATATTGCTGCCACCATCACCAATGTAATTATGTTGTCTCTGCTATAAATTGCCACCATATTGTCAGATATAATTTCAATATCTGTTTTTATTGTTGATACAGTGTTGTTGTTTAAATTATTTCTAAAGACTTGTCATATGTTTCCGTGCGTTATAGGCCTATAGGACTATCTATTTCCGAGCAGACATTTTATTAGCTCCGTACTGCGGCGTCCGTCGTCCGTCCGTCCACTTTTTCTTTTGAACGACTTCTTCGGAAGAACAGGAAGACCTAGGGTCATGGTATTTGGCCAGTAGGTACCTGGGATGGAGTGCTATAAAGTTTCCTAATCAAAATGACCTTGACCTAGTTTCAAGATCACAGGGGTCAAATATGTTAAAAACTTCAAACAACAATATCCTAAAGACTATTTGGACTTAAGTCATGATACTTAGGTACAATATGTAGACCAGCAGTGCAAAACTTTTTCTTTGTTACAGTAATGATGTTAAAGGCCAACTTTAAATGCGAGGCAGGGGTCAAAGGTCAACATGGGTTAAAAGCTTTAACAATCTTCTTCTCAAGTTCCATAAGGCCCAGGGTCATGATATTTGGCCAGTAGGTACCTTGGATGGAGTGCTATATAATTTCCTCATTAAAATGACATTGACCTACTTTCAAGGTCACTGGGGTCAAATATGTTAAAGACTTCAAACAAAAATATCTGAATAACCATTTGGACTTAAGTCATGATACTTTGTTACATAGACCAGCTGTGTGATTCGGTTTTTTTTATTACAGTAATGAGGTCAAAGGTCAACTTTAAGTGCTAGCTGGAGTCAAATGTCAACGTGGGTTAAAAGCTTTAAGGTTAAAATATCTTGTGTTCTAGTTACCAAACTTGGCCTTAAGTTACCTATATGTCAGTGTAATTCATGTAACAAAAGAAACAGGTGTGAGCGATACAGGCCCTCTGGGCATCTTGTTAAGCTGTATCTCGTTACTATGTGACCTGTTTACACTAAATGAGGATATTTTAACATTAATAGGAACAGAACAAGAGGCCCAGAGGGCCTGTATCGCTCACCTGTTTCTTTTGTTACATGCAATTGACATATAGGTAACTTAAGACTAAATTTGGTAACTAGAACACAAGACATTTTAACATATCTTAAACGATTCTGAAGATGTTGTTGTTTGAAATTTTAATTTTAAGGCTTTTAACCCATATTTACCTTTGACTCCCAACTTGCACTTAAAGTTGATCTTTGACCTCATTACTGTGATAAAGAAAACAATTCACACAGCTGGTCTTCATAACATACCAAAGTATCATGACTCTAGTCCAAATGGTTCTTAGAATATTGTTGTTTGAAATTTTTAACATATTTGACCCCTGTGACCTTGAAAGTAGGTCAAGGTCATTTTAATAAGAAAACTTTATAGGACTTCATTCCAGGTACCTATTGGCCAAATATCATGACCCTGAGCCTTATCGAATTTGAGAAGAAGATTGTTAAAGCCTTTGACCCATGTTGACCTTTGACCCCAATTTGCATTTAAAAACGACATTTGACCTCATTACCGAATTGAGAAAAAGATTTGCACTGCTGGTCTACATAACATGCCAAAGTATCATGACTCTAGTCCAAATGGTTCTTAGGATATTGTTTTTTGAAGTTTTTCACATATTTGACCCCAGTGACCTTGAAAGTAGGTCAAGGTCATTTTAATTAAAAAACTTTATAGCACTCCATCCCAGGTACCTACTGGCCAAATATAATGACCCTGGGCTTTATTGAACTTGAGAAGAAGATTGTTAAATTATTTAACCAAAGTTGACATTTGACCCCTGACTAGCATTTAAAGTTGACCTTTGACCTCATAACGGTAACTGAAAAAAATATTCGAACTGCTGGTGTACATAACATACCCAAGTATCATGACTCTAGTTCAAATGGTTCTTAGGATATTGTTGTTTGAAATATTTCACATATTTGACCGCTGTGACCTTGAAAGTAGGTCAAGGTCATTTTAATGAGGAAACTTTATAGCACTCCATCCCAGGTACCTACTGGCCAAATATCATGACCCTTGGCCGTATGGAACTTGAGAAGAAGATTGTTAAAGCTTTTAACCAAAGTTGACATTTGACCCTCGACTAGCATTTAAAGTTGACCTTTGATCCATTACTGTAATTGAGAAAAATATTCGCACTGCTGGTCTACATAATATAACCAAGTATCATGACTCGAGTTCAAATGATTCTTAGAATATTGTTGTTTGAAATATTTCACATATTTGACCGCTGTGACCTTGAAAGTAGGTCAAGGTCATTTTAATGAGGAAACTTTATAGCACTACATCCCAGGTACCTACTGGCCAAATATCATGACCCTTGGCCGTATGGAACTTGAGAAGAAGATTGTTAAAGCTTTTAACCAAAGTTGACATTTGACCCTCGACTAGCATTTAAAGTTGACCTTTGATCCATTACTGTAATTGAGAAAAATATTCGCACTGCTGGTCTACATAATATAACCAAGTATCATGACTCTAGTTCAGATGGTTCTTAGGATTTTATTGTTTGATTTTTTCACATATTTGACCGCTGTGACCTTGAAAGTAGGTCAAGGTCATTTTAATGAGGAAAGTTTATAGCACTCCATCCCAGGTACTTACTGGCCAAATATCATGACCCTAGGTCCTACAGTTCTTCAGAGGAAGTCGTTCAAAAGAAAAAGTTGACGGACGGACGCCGGATGCCGCAGTAGGGAGTGGTGTGTATCGTCGAGGTGCCGCCCACTCAATTCCCCAACTCGCCTCGGTCCAGGTGAGCTAAAAATGCTGTGATGGACTATAGGCAGTGGTAAGTAGGGTGAGGACAAAACCTGGAATGCACTCAGGCGTGAAGATATATTTGATATTTTTTTGTATATATTCAGCCATATCTCCCTCAATACATAACTTACTGCACATAACTTATATCATTGTAACGGTATAAGATTATCTTTCCTAGGCTGGTCTCCGAATGAAAATCCATTATATATTATATAGGAGATATGGCCTAATATATACAAAATTTCAACAACGCCTGAGTGCATTCCGGGTTTTGTACTCGCCCCGCAACAACCCAGGTTTGAATCCTGGTCACATCACCAAACGTAATGAAAGCGGAAAAATGCACAGCCAGGCCCTCCGACCTCAAGATGAACACTCTACCATATGAGCTACATGTACCTGGTCACATAATGATCAAACCCAGTCCAGTTCCGCTACAATACTGCTTGTCATCAATGTTATCTAATATAGCCCTGTATTGTCTATATTGATACGAATGTTGCTTAGGCCTATTTGTGTCAATGTTTTCTGATATATATCAATGTGTTTATAATTATTGCTGTCAATTTTCTCTGGATATCAGTATTGTCATCAATCAGTACTTATCCTGTTGTATTTGTTTGCCATTAATAATTTCCCTTCTTTTTATTGTTGTCAATACAAGTCTGTGGCAATTGTCAACTTTAACATATTAACGGGCTTCATGTTTAATATGGATGTAACTTATTTGTGTTCATACCGGCATGAAAATTTAAAAAATAAAAACACCATTCAATCCATATATTTACATTTATACTAGAGAACAATTGTTTCATTTTTTTTATTTGTTCTTAAATAATTAATTAATTTCCTGCGCTTTTTGTAAGTGTCGTCCTTTAAGCGACATTGGAGCCCTATTCAAATTAAATTGGCGCCAATAATTGACAGTAGTCATCTAAGCATTTGAGGTAAGGGCATTCTTCATGGTATCCGAAGCGAAGCTACATTTAATCTATGACGTCATAAGTAAACCACATGTTACGTCACAAGACTTTTTGCTTTCATACTCAAATGAAATGCATTTCTGCTTGTTATGTCCATATAGTGGGTTGCAGCGCAGATGTCAACATATAATTGCGATAGGATCACAGAAAAAGTTGTTGTTTAGACATCCTAGTATCCAACATTCTTCTTCTTCCATATGAAGGATCAGACTCAAAGGTTTGAGTGCATTTGATCCTGCGAGGTGGCATTAAAAACAAATATTTTTGGTATTTTTCACTGTAAGATAAAAACAGGTAATTCTTTAGGATACGTAAGTTGAAACTAGCAAGGGCACATCTGAAAGAATTTAGGTTTTGCTCCTATGCTAGAGAATTTAATTGGTAGAGAATTCCAATTTACAATAGTCCTGGGGTGTGCGGGGAAAGAGTATTTGGTTAATTTGATTCTGTTAGCCCCTCGTGTTCTCCTATCACTTGATGTTAACAAGTAGGATGGAGCTAGGGGCTTCCAGTTAAGTGATCCGATCATATTGGATACACAACCAGGCTCTCTAGATCTGTGGTCATTAAACACATATCTGGCAGCCCTGCGCTGGACATTTTCAATATAGATAGGACCTGTTCTGATGTATAAAGGTCCCAGCATGTGGCTGCATACCCTAGGGTTGGTCTTACTTAAGGCTGTATACTGTATGGTTGGGCTTTAACTTTTCAGGTGCAAGATGACAGGTTGCATCTCAGAAATCTTAGTCTTGTTAGTGATGCAGACTGTATGTGTTTATCCCAATTTAGATTCACAGTGAAAGTGACCTGAGTAATGCTCAGTGATTTGACATTTTTTGTCTGTGCCTTTTATTTCCCATTAATGATCAATTATTTTAAGACTTTCATTTATAACAAATATTTATTAACAAATAAGGACTAAACTAAATGCATGATTTGTGAAGCATTTATTTAATAAGAATAAAGGCACCTTCATTTGTCAACAGTTAACAAAGGAATTTATATCATGAACATATCTATTCCATTCACCCAAACATCCATACTTTGTTAGTCTGTACCTCAGACTCGACAATACAGTTTAAATTAGCATAAACATTGTCCCTGAGAGACAGGAGTTGACGTAAACGCTGTCCCTCAGAGACAGAAGTCAACATAAACGCTGTCCATGAGAGACAGGAGTCGACATAAACACTGTCCGTGAAAGACAGAAGTTGATGTTAACGCTGTCCCTGAGAGACAGGAGTCAACATAGACATTGTCCCTGAGAGACAGGAGTCGACATAAACATTGTCCCTGAGAGACAGGAGTCGACATAGACATTGTCCCTGAGAGACAGGAGTCGACATAAACATTGTCCCTGAGAGACAGGAGTCGCCATAAACATTGTCCCTGAGAGACAGAAGTTGACGTAACCACTGTCCCTGACAGACAAGATTTGACATTGTCCCTGAGAGACAGGAGTCGCCGTAAACATTGTCCCTGAGAGACAGGAGTTGACGTAGCCACTGTCCCTGACAGACAAGATTTGACATTGTCCCTGAGAGACAAGAGTTGACGTGAACATTGTCCGAGAGACAGGAGTTGACGTAGCCACTGTCCCAGACAGACAAGATTTGACATTGTCCCTGAGAGACAAGAGTTGACGTGAACACTGTCCCTGAGAGACTGAAGTTCACGTATAAACACTGTCCCAGAGAAAAAGAAGTCAACATAACACAGTTTCACAGAACCATATGTTTTGCAGTAAATATGTCACAATGTTGTGGATTACACATGATTTGTTGTATGATAGAACTTTATATAGACTCACTTAGCAAAATTCACAAAATTGAAATGGTAAAAGTAATATGAATATATTACAGAATTATTACCTACTAGGTAACAGTACATTTTAATACTTAAACAAAATCATATAACCAGTAAAGGATTGTCAGTCAAGCAGGCAGAAATAAAATAACTAGTGCTACATGTATGCTCCACTCTTCAACATCACACTGGTCAGTAACTCCCAGTCATTTCGCATTTTACTTACGATAGATACCCGGTAGTAGACATTTGACGAATACTAGATCAAGCATGAAGCCTCAGATTAAAACATATTTCATAACAATGACAGTTTTAACAAAAAAATATTTGTTTTGATTGCTCATTCATGTCAAATCTATTAAATCCATTCATAATGCGGTAAATTCCACGTTAAAAGAGGCAAGCCGGACGTTTCTGGCACTTCAATGCATTATTTGGCGGAGAATACAATGATATTCCAAGAATTTTTTATGACAACAGAAATGTCAAAACCAAATAATAATATAAATCAGTAATAGCATCATGGAAAAAGTACAACATGGTGAGCCGCTCCTATTATTGTAAGATCTACAGCAATGGTGAATACATCATGATCTTTATTATCTCTTTTTGACACATGAAAATACAAAAACGATGTAACCAATTTCTAGCATTACAGATCTGATCTGTGATATCTGTATTTGAACCTAGTGGTGCTCATTCTTAAGGACCCTGTCGTGATCCGGTGGTGCTCCCACACAAAGACCCTGTCATGATTCTAGTAGTGCGCACAGAGAGACCCTGTCATGATCCTAGTAGTGCTCACACACAAAGACCCGTCATGATTCTAGTGGTGCTCACACACACAGAGACCCTGTCATGATCCTAGTGGCGTTCACACACAGAGACCCTGTCAGGATCCTTGTGGTGCTCACACACACAGAGACCCTGTCATGATCCTAGTGGCGTTCACACACAGAGACCCTGTCAGGATCCTTGTGGTGCTCACACACACAGAGACCCTGTCATGATCCTAGTGGCGT
This sequence comes from Mizuhopecten yessoensis, assembly GCF_002113885.1. Classification (NCBI taxonomy): domain Eukaryota; kingdom Metazoa; phylum Mollusca; class Bivalvia; order Pectinida; family Pectinidae; genus Mizuhopecten; species Mizuhopecten yessoensis. The sequence goes on from NW_018405900.1 coordinate 107,255, forward strand.
TCACACACAGAGACCCTGTCAGGATCCTTGTGGTGCTCACACACACAGAGACCCTGTCATGATCCTAGTGGCGTTCACACACAGAGACCCTGTCAGGATCCTTGTGGTGCTCACACAGAGACCCTGTCTTGATCCGGTGGTTTCTAGTGGTGCTCACACACACAGAGAGCCTGTTGAGATCCTAGTGTTGCAAACACATACAGACTCTGTTGTGATCCCAGTGGTGCTCATACACAAAGAGACCCTGTCATGATCCTAGTGTTGCAAACACACAGACCCAGTTCTGATCCGATAGTAAGCAGATACTCTATAAAACAATATACAAATGTGCAATAACAACAATGATTCAGATTTCAGCAAAATCAGTAGTTTTTGGTCCCTCATATTAATGCTAAGCATGTATTTTATATTCATAACCTGTTTTATTATCTCAATAATATCTCAATTTCAAACCTGACTGGCTTGGATTTCAGGTAAAATCTTAAAACAAGATTTTTTTCTATAATTTATATTTCCAAACAGAGAAGGCGGTGATTTAAATCCTACTTTGGCTAAGTTTGCAACACCAGGGTCTGGACTGATGAAAACTGGTGAATGTGGTCTACCAGCTTGTCTTAAGGGGAGACAACTGGAGTTGAAGGTTAACAGACGGCTGGAAATGAATACTCATTTGAAAAGTATTTTTTATTACACATAAGAACTTGAACAATAAATCCTCATTACACCATTTGTCCAGCAAAGCTGTGGCATTTAAAACAGGTTTGGCTGTACATGTATATTGTATATTGTGCAAGATGTATTTCAAAAGACTGTTACGAAAATGAAAATCAGGACCTTCAATTATATTAACAGTAAGAGGGCAAAGTTATTCCATAAAACTACAAACAGATGTGGAATACAAAACTTTATTTCATGGTTGATAGAAAATCAAGTCAGCTCAACCAGCAAGCCGACTACATTTCAGCATTATAATTACATAGCATGCACTTATTGTAATTCAATCACAGCATTATATTTATATTGCATGCATTCATTTGTAAGTCAATCGTGTTGCATATTAAACAGGATCTATACACAAATCATCCCCTGAAACTCTTTCATCCTAACTTGCGTAGTGTTGATATTGATGTTTTAAGGGTATGTTTTCACCTTTTCACCACTGTAGACCATAATGGATTCATCAAGGTCAATGCATGTTAGAGTCTACTGAAGTTATATAAGGGTGAAAGGGTTAAGAAGTATGACCTGATTTAGAAATATTCTCAGCTGTTGTCTAATTTAATTAAAATAGCCAGATATCAACTCCTGGCAGGTTTACAGGGCTACAGAGTGAAGGTTGGGGCAAAATGAATACATGTGTTAGAGACCCTATAGATAATGTATTTGAAAATCAAATACAAGCTTCACAAAACATAATTAGGGGATACAATCTAAGTACATTAGAATATTACGTAAATGACACTTTCACATAATTAGGATATTGACATTGCCTGTGTACTCTGTACCATTTCTGAAGAGAAATATCTCTATTGATAGCACTTTGAAATATTTTAATAGCTTTTTTCAGCATCACATACATACACTGTGCCAGGTACTGTAAATGTGACAGAACTGTTCAGTATCAATACATAAATACTTTGAATAAATATACTTTTGAAACTCTCAGGAACAAAATCTTAATTTCTATAGACTAAAACAACTTGATTACAGAGCATGATGTATCAGTGAGTATACGCAGATATGATGATAGCAAATGGAATGCAAAATCTTGTACATCACTATTTTGTAAGAGTTAAATAATTATAAACTATTTCCTAGCTGTGTTCACTGCCACTTCTATTGAACCAAGCAGTCAGAAGATAGTTATGGACCTTGTTGTATGATGTATATTTCTTACAAGCCTTAGCAATGACTTTTAAGACCTGCAATAATTGACTTCTGACATGTTAAATATTTACAGCAGACAGGCTGGTCGTCCCGCTTAACCGGTATGTTTTCTGCTATCATTTGCCTTTTCTAAAACCTGTTTCTTGACAATTCTAAGATAATATCATGTTTATATATCATATACACTTTCATCACAACTGATTTAAGACAAACGATAATTCTACGGACATTTGCTGACAATGGACATTTTTAACCTCTTTGATAAATTTAACATTGCATGATAGATGAACAGGTCCACTATATATAAATATATTATTTCATATATTTGCAAAATTTTACCATAAATATTCATATTTCTTTCACTCTTTTCAGCCTAACATTAAAAGTCATAAAGGATATATTGAAGTAGAAACCAACCCATTATGTAAATGAATGAAGCCTTTTTATGAACATAAGCGTATGATATAAACTTAACAGTACAGCTATACATAAATGAAATATACATGTAAAAGATTACTTACACTTCAGCCATAAATACGCTGGTCTATGTAATGTACATGTAACAGATTACTTACATATCAGACATACATAAGCTGGTCTATGTAATGTACATGTAACAGATTACTGACATATCAGCCGTACATAAGCTGGTCTATGTAATGTACATGTAACAGATTACTGACATATCAGTCATACATACGCTGGTCTATGTAATGTACATGTAACAGATAACTTACATATCAGCCATACATAAGCTGGTCTATGTAATGTACATGTAACAGATGACTGACATATCAGTCATACATACGCTGGTCTATGTAATGTACATGTAACAGATAACTGACATATCAGCCGTAAATAAGCTGGTCTATGTAATGTACATGTAACAGATTGCTGACATATCAGTCATACATAAGCTGGTCTATGTAATGTACATGTAAAAGATAACTGACATATCAGCCGTCCATAAGCTGGTCTATGTAATGTACATGTAACAGATAACTTACATATCAGGCATACATAAGCTGGTCTATGTAATGTACATGTAAAAGATAACTGACATATCAGCCGTCCATAAGCTGGTCTATGTAATGTACATGTAACAGATAACTTACATATCAGCCATAAGCTGGTCTATATAATGTACATGTAACAGATTACTGACATATCAGTCATACATACGCTGGTCTATGTAATGTACATGTAACATGTTGCTTTACAAGTGATAGTTTTCAATTATATGTTGTTGATTATCATACAAAAACATGCAAGCAATGATTGAGGTTTATGACCAACAATATTAAGATAAACTGGTGTGAAGAGGGAGTAAAACACAGTGTTTCAGACAGGTAACAACACAATCACTTGTGACTGATTTACTGTGTCCTCAATTAAGTACCGACACAAACAGTTGGATTCAAAAATAACTAAATTTTGAACAAAACCTATCAAAAACAACCCTCATTTTCACTGGGACGAAATTGACGGGTGATGACTGAAGATGGAGCATTGAAATAAAAATGTACAATAACATCACAACAATGGCACAAACCAACATTTTATCTTCTCATCTTAAAAAAATATAAATATGCACTAAAATTTGATATTCTAGGAAATGTTTCAAGTGAATAAACATGCTTGAACAAAAAAGAGAGTAAAAACCCAGTGTATTTGTATGTACCATTTCTGTCAAACCCGACACACAAATTAATCAGATTATTGTACCATCTACACTGAACCTTACATACACAGTTAATAGTCTACTAGTTCTACTACCGAGGGTAGACTATCAACATCCCCTATATCTACCGAGGGTAGACTATCGATATCCCCTATATCTACCGAGGGTAGACTATCGATATCCCCTATATCTACCGAGGGTAGACTAACAATATCCCCTATATCTACCGAGGGTAGACTATCGATATCCCCTATATCTACCGAGGGTAGACTATCGATATCCCCTATATCTACATAACAACTAACTCTTATTGCTCGGCTTTTGGTAGAAATTCATAATGATATTGAGAATGCAACAATAGTTAGATTATATTTTCAAGACAACATTCAAATTAACCAAGAACACGTTTTGTAAATGATACAGTACACACCTTGGAGGGGAGATGGGTAAACCTCAACCCAAGGGTTAAGAGTTTTAAATTGTTAAAACTAAGGCTTGCCTAGAATCTTACTCAAAGGGTTGAGATTTCACATGGTGGTTCCACATATGGTACTCAGGCTTCTTGCTAACGTTGAGGTGAGAGAAAATTATCATCAAATGAAGACCTAGCTGAGCACCTGAAAACATACTGACGTATCTCTACACCTGTTATCGGTAATTCCTGCCACACTTACAAAACATTTAACTTCCAAATTACTCGAGAGTTATCTTAATTACCTTTTACTAATTACAATAAAAATTGCAACACATATAATTACTGTAAGTATAAATTTCTAGATTTTATTTTTTAATTAAAGTGTCAATTAAAATTTCAACATCATGTGCGGAACATAATCTATTGTTACTAATGCAGAATCGAAGGCCAACAGACACTGAGTAATTGTTAATTTATATAATTACAGTATGAGTAATTACACAAAGATAACCCCACTATATTCCTTTCTTCAAAGTAACAGTTACATTGTATCTAACTCCTGTACAAATTAATCTACTTGGAATTTGTTTTATTGGATTAGCTCAGTACACCCTGCTTTTATCACAAATGAAAAGTTGATGTTAAAGTATGGACCATGACATTTACCCCAATTCAATGCCAAGGAATAGACGTAAAATGTTAATCAGGATTCAAAGTGAACAGCTTTTGATATTTCTAATTATAAGAGATTATTTTAGCATTTTGAATTCATAAATAGACTAGAATGTATTTTAAAAACCAAAAATTATAGCATTAACGTTAACCCACATACAGTTAATGAATCGAACCACCTATCCCGCCTAAGTGTGACAGACATCAATACTCACAGCTATCAAACACTTGTATGCTTGGTTTGGTTTTATTATGTAACGTCCTATTAACAGCTAAGGTCATTTTAAGACATACACTCGTATACATGTACTGTACTCACAGTTAAGGCATCAGAAACAGTCTCATCTATAGAATTTCATCTGTGTGCTTACACCTACAGAATGTATAACAGTATAACAAGCCCAAGTGATAGCAACAAAAAAATCCTGAACATTTTTTGATATTATATGCTTTGTAAGAAATAAAAGAACATTCCTAACAGCTTTATATATTTAATATAAGTTTTTTCAATCCATAAGCTAAGCACCATTCACATCAGTCAGTGAACTTGATACCCTTGTTTGTGTCGTATTTATTACAATCAGCATCTATTTAGTACAACATGTAATTTGTACAATAATACGTTCTATATAAAAAATCTCAAGAAACAAAATGATTGTATGTCATTTTTTTGAGAAATATAAAGATTTCGTATAACATTTCTTGAAAGATATAAATATTTCATAAACACAACAATTAAATAAACAAGTTTACAGAATTTAAGACACACCGACTCATTCTACATGTACAGTGAATATCAACATTAGCTATAATTTACTGTTTACTTCTACGCATCAAGTCTTCACCTGAATCTCTCACTGATTTAAATTATGAACATTTTTTACCTTCCAGTGAAAATATAGCGTAAGTTAAGGACTTATGTAACATAAGCTGTTCAATAAACAAAAATGTCAGTTGTGTATAACCTTTACCTAACAGAAATGTTACATATATTATAAACATGGTCTTGTATAGATTTTTATGAGTTGTTGTTTTCTGTAAACTGACCAAGATATTGTTAAGCATTAATTAAAAAAACAGATCAAGATATTAGTTCACTCTTAGATTAATTAATACATGTATAATTAATACACTTCATTATGCCTTCCATAAGAAAACAGATTCGTTAAAATTCAAAACATGTTTCCTAATTCCAGTGATACCATTAAGAAGGGCTCTCGCTAATTTACAGCAACGTTTCAATATTTTGAAGATGTTAAGTATTGTTATTTTTGTAATATCAACCACCACTGAAATAAAATTATAGAAAAAAAAAGATTCCCTGAACAAAAGCTATTGGAAAGCTAACATTCAATTTAATCAATTTTCACCGGCCACAGTGGATTTTATAGTTTGAATAACTAAAGCTTGATGTATGATTATTTAAACAGTACAAATTAACTGTACATGTCAAAGTCCCAGTAAATAATGTCATGGCTTGGCTAAAACTTTGATTCTTATCGGAAAGGGGACTCTTCCTTGACTTTTACTCGAGCAATCACTTGGCCTTCATACAGTTCAAAACTTCCTGGGGTGGGATTTAAAAGCTTATCTAAATATGATATTTCTTCCTAAATTCTACCTGTGCATTATGTTATTATTTGTAATCCATAAGAATACAATCCATATAAGATGCCAAAAATCAGCAAGAGCCCAGAGCCCATCTTTTTATCAAAATTGTATTAAATCACATTCAATGTGCTACAACTTAACATTGACCTTAACTTATAACCAATAAAGAAAATTTCAAGATCCCATAATTCTCAATTCAAAATGTTATGTTAAATAATTGGACAAAATTATATAATACAATAGAATGCTATCTGAGCTAGGTCTACTGTCAGTGTCATAGCTGATGACAGACATCAAGTATAATTGAACCAAGTGTCATAAATAAGTCATATTATGAGGCCATGTGACGTACGTTCCACAGCTACATGTATATATATATATACAGACATATATCTGTTAAGGTAATTGTGTAGTTATATATACAATATGTATATACTATTGACTATTTCAAATCCAAATATTGTATGTAACTAAAACTGATTTATACTGGATTGTATATACTGACCTTCCTAATTTAATAGAAACCATTCATAACTCTATGTTCCCAGCACAACTATACTCTGATTTACATCTAGGAACAGATCATTGTTTTTGTGCATTATATCTTGGAGATGTTCTTCATTAGGACAAAACATCTCCATTAGGATAATATTCAAACCCTAATTAACTGTGTTCTAATTAACTGTATATGTCCATGTTCTAGGCTCTGTGGGAGTATACGTAGACAGTGTCAAATTGACTTTTTATCACAGTGACAATTAATGGTTTAAACATTCCTGAAACAGGTTCATTTAAATATGTTTAACAATAATTGAAACCCCTTAATCAAATACAGGTAAAACCTTTAATCAAATCTGCAGTATGGAAAATGTTTCTGTATTTCTTCAACTTATCAGAAGATTCAGTGAAGACAACCTTATACGTCCAGGTTTCCCCCAAATGGCCTTGTACATCCCCCCTGGAGCATGGAGGATTTGGTCATAATAATCAGATACATGGATATTAAGATGAATTTTGTCCAGTGCAGCACTTTGTCGAGGTCACAGAGAACTGAAGACTTGTACAAGAACTATGTGACTGTGGACTGCCAGCACTTTGTCGAGGTCACAGAGAACTGAAGACTTGTACAAGAACTATGTGACTGTGGACTGTCAGCACTTTGT